>NC_133805.1:29638597-29938597 GCF_043250625.1 Sebastes fasciatus | reverse complement strand
AGATGGCCAATGGTGTGACTTCATCACTCACTCAGTAAGTAAGGGACAGACTTTCATGTTTATTATTGGGCTGGTCTCGCTGTGCTGCGGTCCAGCCAAACATCTGCATCAGTACCATGTCTCACATCCAGGCTGCGTTAGGAAAACCCTCCTGCTGTTGCTGTTTATAGACAGTGGTTTCTATGGTACTGCCTGGATATATATTTTTAGCATCCAAAGGACAATACATTCAGTGTGTGTATGTGTGTGTGTGTGTGTGTGTGTGTGAGAGAGAGCCCATGTGGGTCTAGGTGGAACCACAGTACTAAATGACGTGGAATGTAGGAGGTATAATGAGTGTTTTTCCATTTAAAATTTCTGTTCACTCATATCTGTTTCACATACTGCTGTGGTTACCATGGTTACACATCCTTTCTCCTTTTGGTAATGTTTGTAAGACAAGGAGATACAGAAGGAGAGACAAGTGAAAGGAAAGAGAGAGAGGAAATCTCAGGAAAAGACACACACACACACACAATAGACTGCATACTATGTGACGTGTTGTTTTTCCTTCCCAGTGGATGGTCACATGGTGGCCGTGTTTGATTGATGTCACAGCTGGAGTGGTAAACCCTGAAAATAACAAAAGATTCAAACGAATATTTTGATGATTTTATATTCACTTTAAAATAATTATTTGATAGACTGGGCTGATGAGATGATGGAGCTCCACATTTCAGAGAGATTGTAGGATCATTGACAATGTACTGGGGATTTACTGTACTCTTTACTCTGCAACCAGTGCGGCTAAAGAAGAGCAAAGACGGTCAATTGCTCTGTCCGTCCAAACCGTCAAACACCAAGAATGTCTCCATAACTAGGGGTCACCAAATGTTTTTGGCTAGGGTTGGGTATCTTTTAAAAAATGATGATACTAGTACCCTTAAAATGATATCAATACCAATTGGGACTGTCAAGATTGGCCAGAATTGACGTATGAATATTCATTCTATAAAAACACATAGGTTCGAACCACTCAAATATATAATTAACCCCACCCACCCCCTTCTCGTCGTAAAGCATCGTAGCATCGAAAAAACACACTTCATTCAAACTCAACAGATCCAACAATCACCAACTCTGGTTTGGTCGAAATGAACCCTTATTTCACTGCGTTAGATGGTTAGATAGTTCATAACAAACCTACATCAGGATCACTACACCAAGCATGGTGGTGTGGACCAAATCAAAGATACTGTGACCGGAGTGAAGACACATAGTGTGGCCATTCTGCTGGTTTACTGTAGTGAAACTAGAGCCCTCCGTCTCATTAGTTTATATATGTTTGCATTTGCGTTGCCATCTTTGCTGATACATCACATATGGCTGCAGTGTTGGTAAAGCATAACTCTCCATTGGCCACAAGGTAAACGGCTCACTGGTTAATGACAAGCACTGATACACAAGACGATGAAATGACCCAAGGCAACAGCCATCGACGTAGGTTTTGGGGAAAAGAGTATCAAACCAGTAGAGAGAGAGAGAAAATCAATATATTATGTTGAATTCCCCCTTTGCTCTTTTCAGTGGTTTTAACACAGGTCCCATTATGTATTGATTTCCGTCTGCTTGCACAGTGATGTCTGAAAAGTGACGAGTTGACAATAGCAGTCCTCGAAAGTGTAGTCGATGACTACAGACCATTATACCTGACATTGAGCCACATCTTGCTCAATTATAGCCTGAATCACACGCTGGGCTCTGTGTGAATGGTAATGGCAGTATTTGTATTTTTAGATTATTGTCAGAAACTTTTTTTTTGTAATTTGGATAAATGTAGAGGTTTCTTTTATACTCTAGGTCATTGAAACTCCTATTATTGCTATAAGCATTGAACAGTCTGCCATAATATATGATAAAGACCCTTTTATAGCCGATGTTATGATACATCACAGTGTTAGCTGGAGGCAAAACAAAGGAAAGACTGGAGGCAAACACAAATCACCTCAGAGTAGTTTCACATCGGAAATGTCATATTGCTGTTTTGTTGGGTGCCAGAATCAATATCACATACATTTGAGACAACAAAATGTGATTCAAGGCTCTAGCGAGTTACAATATCTGGGAAGCGTTTGAGATGGAGAGAAAATGTTGCTAATAGTTTAGCTTTGCTTTCTGCTAACCGTAATTAGCTGTGATGTCTACAGCATCTTAGCGGTGAGCTCAGAAGGCTAAACTATTAGAGAGATAGAAAGAAAATGTTGCTAACAGCCTAGCCTTCTGCTAACCGTAGCCGCAGCTGTGAGCCTTTGGCTGTATGAGTAGCTTAGCTATTAGCAACATTTTCTATCTCTGAAACGCTTCGGCTATATTGTAGTCAACGTGATGTCACCCATTGGTTTGTGGACTGACATTTTGAAGCCTTGAGTTTTGCATTTTGGCCTTCGTCATCGTGTTTTTTTTTGCAACCAGAAGAGACATGAGAGGATGGAGCTAAGTACAACTGAACCCTCAATAAGACATTTTTAGATGACCAAAATGTGCCATGAAAGGGTTAAAGTTGTAAGGTAAAAACACAGACAACTCCCAGACCGGACAACGCTGTGGTAGCGACCTGTCAATCACAAGATAGCCCCGCCCTGAAGCATCTCCTGCTTTATGGTCTATTTGACTCTAAATGGGACCATAATTTACTAAATGCACATCATGCTGTATTGAAGAAGACTTGAAACTAGCGATTGAGACCATAAACTCATGTTTACAATGTTTACTGAGGTAATAAATCAAGTGAAAAGTAGGCTCATTTTGTCATCTCCCTGCTGGCTATTAGAAAGAATGCAAGTTTATGGCACTTCATCAGTTGCCCACTGATTGAACTACAACATGACTGCTGCTGTTGTTGACTTCAAATGTCTTTTTGTCCTGTGGATTTCATTTTCTCACAGCAGAGCTCAACACCGTTCCGCATCCAACTCTTTCTCAGATTTCACAGCTTCTCACCAGCACATTAACACACCATCAACTTTCAAACGAGTGATAATTTACTTTTAAATGCATGACCACTCAATGACCACACCGGCTGTGGTTGTCACTATGAGTAACTAGGAGTGGGTGATATGGATAGACATCCTCTGTTACTGTATTTGGCATTTTATATTGTGATATCCATGTATTTTGCAAGGTTAGTTAGTTGGAAAATAAATGGAGAAACCTTTTCTATAAATTGACCAGACTGGAATTTCTGATTTGTCAAATCCAGTAATGTTAAATAGCCAATTGTTTGTTATAGTTATATGTTCCTTCTTTCTGTCTATAATGGCTATTGAAACAGAGATAAAAACAGTATAATTCAGACACCAAATGTATTATTTACATATGAAATAGTTTTGGCCCTGAAAAGAAGAAGAATTAAATGATTCAAACTTCCCTTTAGTCGACCACAGTCCCCAGTGTTGTATGACAAATACCCTTTGATTATGAATTAGTTTTCCAGTCCAGAAAGACGTCAGTGAATCCTTGATGATTATTGAACCACAACGGTGCAACTGCGCTCTAAATATTGAATATTATAGTCTGGTTAACTTTGGGTCCTCTGCAGTCTATTCGGTGGTTATATTGAAGAGGTTTAAACTGTGATTTGTCAGTCCATAGTGTGTTCATCTGATATTCCATTAATCCACTTCCAATAGTGCTAACCCTAGAGTCTCAGGACTAAAATTAGCAACTGCCACCTGCCAAACACAGGGCAAATGTTGACTTTGGCAGGTAAAAACCATGGCTTGTTGTCCTTATATTAGGAAATATTATTTTTTAAAAACAATTCCCAAATTAAAAATAGTCAGGGATTAAGGTTACATGCTGTATTCCATATTTCTACTGTCTGGTAACACTGACTCAGTGTCTACAATTCTGAAGCATTCTGCATAGATTTCAGAAGTGGCAGACAAAAAAAATGGAGAAATGTTCAGTGACCTGCCACAGTGGCAGGAGAGGAAAAAAACCTCTTTTCAGACCCTGCTAGACTAGACTTCTGTTTCTATTGTGAAGTCTGAAGAAGAGCTTTGGTAAAGCAACACGTTGCAGCTGTTAATTCCAGCTTGTTCTATGCCGCATAATGGTGTTCTTGACAGGAACTGAAACAGGAACCTTTGTTCTCCATGTTCTAAACAAACCCTTCATACAAAATAACATCTATCATAAAGATGACTTTCTACAACCTAAAACCATTCAAACATATAGGCCCTGCAAAGTCTGTGAGGGTTCAGGGCTGTACTACTGTCAAATCATTCAGTCCTTGAGGGCTCTCTCACAGACATTTTGAGCCCTTTATGAGCAATTTCTGTAAGTCCGCATTTCTGCAGACTTTGCCTGAAGAGATTACCCCCAATTCATAACGTTGTGATGTTAAACACAAAGTTACCACGGTTACCAGGGGAAGCCCGGAGGCGTAAAAAAAAAAAGGTAAACAAAGAGGACGGCACATGGGTGTTCAGCCAGGCATATTTAAATGTACACAGAAACATTAACATTAAAGATTTAAGATGGAACATAAAAACACATGAAATCAGAGGAAGGCAGCATTAGGCTATATCACACATCTGGTTTATTCATTAGACTATATTACACACCTGGTTTATTCATTAGTCTATATTACACATCTGGTTTATTCATTAGTCTATATTACACATCTGGTTTATTCATTAGAGTATATTACACATCTGGACTATATTACACATCTGGTTTATTCATCAGACCATATTACACACCCGGTTTATTCATTAGTCTATATTACACATCTGGTTTATTCATTAGTCTATATTACACATCTGGTTTATTCATTAGAGTATATTACACATCTGGACTATATTACACATCTGGTTTATTCATTAGACTATATTACACACCTGATTTATTCATTAGTCTATATTACACATCTGGTTTATTCATTAGAGTATATTACACATCTGGACTATATTACACATCTGGTTTATTCATTAGACTATATTACACACCTGATTTATTCATTAGTCTATATTACACATCTGGATTATTCATTAGAGTACATTACACATCTAGACTATATTACACATCTGGTTTATTTATTAGACTATATTACACATCTGGTTTATTCATTAGAGTACATTGCACATCTAGACTATATTACACAGCTGGTTTATTTATTAGACTATATTACACATCTGGTTTATTCATTAGAGTACATTACACATCTAGACTATATTACACATCTGGTTTATTCATTAGACTATATTTCACATCTGGTTTATTCATTAGAGTACATCGCACATCTAGACTATATTACACAGCTGGTTTATTTATTAGACTATATTACACATCTGGTTTATTCTTTAGATTATATTACATACCTTGTTTATTCATTGGACTATATTACACATCTGGTTTATTCATTAGACTATATTTCACATCTGGTTTATTCATTAGACTATATTACACATCTGGTTTATTCATCAACCACTTCTTTTAATTTTGCTGAAGTTTGACAAAAACAAGTAAATAGATTTTTTAACAGTTACCTCTAGTCTCGTAAGTCAAGAACCTGGAAGACGTTCAAATCGGCAGTACAAAATGTAAAATAAAAACCCACAATTGGTGTCGTCAGGGTAACATGACATGTCACCGCAAAGTGCCTTCCCATTCATATTTATACCATTTCAAGCCCTTACAGCCTCTCACACTCAACCATTTACCAGATGACGTCAGTCAAGTCCCTGAGGGTTCAGGACTGAAAGCCTTAGGGGGGATATTATGACTGGGCCATAGAGTAGTCCTCTCAGACATCTGACTGGACTAGAACTCCGGTAAAAGATGCATTGAACAGTCTGTCTGGCTATATTTTATCGATTGTCCACCAGTCCACTGATGTCCCGGTATGCCAGATGGCCACTACACCACTGTCTACAGACAACCCCTTTTTTCTTTTCACATAGTCATTGGATTAATTTCTGATATGTTGATCTTATTAGTGGAGGTGATACAAATACCACTCAATACATTCAAATTAAACAGTCTTGTAAAAGACACAGAATTAATACTTTGTTGAATGTGATATTTAGGTATATCCCTTTTGTGTGTGTCCCGGTATGGAAGTAAATTCCCATCTGGCTATATTAAACGAGTATTCTGTCTGCCTTCGGTGCTGGTATCCACCCTCAGAGGGTGACTCAAAGGCTTTTTGTTCGCCAGCTTCCATTTAGCCTAAAATAACTTGATCTCAGCCCTATTTTCATTTCTCCTTCCGCCTACACACAGCATCAACCCAGCCTGCCTGGCACATATGGCTCTTTGAGAAATGCAGCAGGAGGTGGTGGTAAAAGACGGGTTGGGGTGGGGTTCAGCTGTCAATCTCTCATCTGTTTTCCATCCCTTCTATATAATCTCGTAGACTTTGTTTCCATCCGCTGCTTTACCTCCGTTCCTCTTCTATTCTTCTCATATATCGTCTCTTTTCTCGCCTCTCCTTCTAGAAATCTCCATTCAATTGTCAAGTTGTATAAATAGCTAATCTCCAGTTGGGAGAATGGTGTGTTGTTACGCTTCCTGGAGATCTCTGTGGAACTGATACGTAAATTTCAGCCTACATTCAGTCAGGAAGCCCAACAAAATCCTCACAAAAACAATCGGGTTTTGATGACACCAGTTTACAGTCTGGTTCTGTCTGTTTAGTGGCTTTGAATATCTTCTTTCTATTAGATTGTCCCTCGTGACATGACCCCTCACTCCACATAGTGGCTCTGTTCATAACTGAAGGAGCAGAAACACATTCTGATCGTTGGAGCACGTTATAGTTGGGATTTGGGCATCATGCTTGGTTGGACCAAGTCCGTTCCAGTCCATTCCAGTCTGGGCCAGTCAGCGTTGGTAGATACAATTATAGAGGGTGTAATGTGTAAAGATTCTAATAATTTGACTTTGTGATCCAGTTGCTGCCCAAAAGGAGTTATACAATATGACAAAACAAACAAAAAACAAGTTTGTGGTTTTAGGGGGAGTTGCATGCAATGAACTATTCTTGGTGGGAAGTCAGTGAGGGATCATGTACTTGTTGCCAGTTGTTGGAATCTCTGGGAACAGTGCGCTTCTTCCTCTGTATATCCTCCAAAGCTCAAAACCTGCCAAACCCTATGAAGATATTTCAATTAATATATTGTATCTTGTTTGTTTAATCTGGAAAAAAAAACACAAATGTAAAAATGACAATTTGTGGTTTTTATGGGACTTACTGTATGTGCTGGTATTATGTCTTCTGTCCAGTACTTCTGTGCAGAGTCTCTGGCTATAGGGCAGGTTACCAGGTTGGTGAGCACAGGTTTTAGTTTTGGTCTCTATGCAGGTATAATGCTATTAAAAATGTCTACCTCACTAAGAGGACTAGACTTTGTTACGCTGCACTGTCACTGCACCCGGCTGTTGTTTCCAAAAAAAAGGTTTCAGCATATAACTCCCATCATTCTCAACTCCAGTCATTTTCAGATTTCTGTTTGTGTACAGGTTAAACAAACAAGATACAATGTGTTAGTATGTGTTTGTACATGTATATATATTTTTTTATCTTGGACAGAGCCAGGCTAGCTGTTCCCCCCTGCTTCCAGTCTTCATGCTAAGCTAGTCTAAACATGTCCTGACCCTAGCTCTGTACACATGAGTATTGCGGTATTATGTTGTGTGATACTGTATCGATTCTCAAAAACGCTATTGATTTTAAATTATCCTCTTAAAAATCCAATGGCCTGTCATCGGGTCCGGCCGCTATTCGACCTTTTGGAGGTTGTAGCGGGCTCATTTTTAAAGCTAGACTGAAGATACTGGTATCATATGAAACTAAAAAAAACTAATGAATCCATTGGTAGCATGTCATACTAGCTTGTCACGAAGGAGGCTACAGTAAATAACGCTCCAAAGTTATGCTAAATTTTGGAGAGGAAAAACTGACATGGCGATAATCACAGGGGTCCCTTGACCTCTGACCTCAAGATATGTGAAAGTGAATTGAAGTGAAAATGGGTTCTATTGGTACCCACAAGTCTCCCCTTTACAGACATGCTCCCTTTATGAAGGTTGGGGAAAAAACTATGCAGTTTTTTTCATGCAATATAAATGTGTTATTTTTGCCTATTGTAAAAGTGGTGTATTTCTGATGTGTTCTTTATACTATGACAGTTTTCCTAAAATTAAATTTAAACTTGCAATATATCACCTTGCTTACAGTATCGCAATGTATCGCAATATATTGATTTGTTACCCCTGTATCATGATACGTATCGTATCACCAGATTCTTGCCAATACTCAGCCGTATTAACAGACATGACATCGATGTCCATCTTCTCATCTCACGCTCAAAAAGAAAGCATACAAATATTTCCCAAACTGCTGAAGTATCTCTTTAAAGCTGTGTAATTTGTATGACTAGAACTGCAGATAAACATGGTTATTGTAAAATTAAATATAAGTGTTAAATTTGTTAAAAAATTGTCATTTTGTTTTTGGGACATCTTTATGTCATCCTCTTTTGATTAAATGACAATTTTTCTTTTTCAAGTTTTCACTGCTTTAAGGAAAGCTGTAACACTTGCCTCCCCCACTGAACAGTACCCCACAGCATGCAATGTGCTGATGTGCTCAGTAGTGGCCAGTTCCTTCAAAGTGGAGGGGAAACATCTACCCAAAGGTCACCTTTTGTATCAGTCCCTCCTAAGTAGTGGAAATACTTCCATTCCTCCAGCTATTCAGACTTTATATTTGTTCAGGTTCTTTTACAAAGTCATATTTGATTTAGTCAGATGTACATCACTGCTAGTAGAAAAGAAATGCTGCTTATTTAAGCCCCTGTTATTTGGGTCCTTGTACAGTAACGTCTGACTTCACTAACGCATCATTTGAAGTGAATCACTTCCTCCCTCGATTCAGTTGCGTTATATTTTTAGACACGGCGTTGTGAGTACAATGTCTTTCCAGTGAGACTGAGTAATTCTGGACTTCCTACCCATCATTGTTCAAAGAACATACAGTACATCCAGTGTTTAATCAGGGGTGTGTTTTCACATTATGAGGAAACATTCATTCAAAGAGGAGAAACAAATGACGTTCATTCACACTATACTCATTATATAAGTCCGGTGAATTCCTCTATCTCCCATGTCCCTTATTTCTCTATGAAAAAACAAAACATGTAGTAGTGAGTAGTAGTCCTGTAGATGCTACTGCACTTATATGTTTGTTACCGTCTAAAGCCATGGCTCGATGTGTGCTTAATTTGAAAAAGAATATTACATTTCCCACACATGAGCAAGAAAGGTTGTCTGTGGGACTCCATCACATCTCTTAAGCCTTGGCCTTAGACAGTAACAAACATGGACGGGCATCACTCCCTCATCCATTCACCCACTATGATAAATACTCTATGTTAGGTAGTAAATTGAGATTTTAATTGTGGGAATTTCTGAGGCCACTTGTGAAAGTAGTCAAGACCCTCTGTGTTGTAGTGTAAGTATTGATTATGTCCGTTCCGCACAACGTGATTGGTTGATGCCTTTATTCACAGAGCAAAAGCTCAGAAAATTCGACCTTGTTTCGTTTTTTTGGGCTCATAATAATCATATTCTGTGTTAAAGAAATCTGTATTTGGTTCATTTGGTTGAATAATTTTTAATATAGCGTTCTCCTGCTCGTTTAAGGTTGTATCTTGTTTGTTTTAATCCGGACAAAATACAAAGTTTAAAAACGTCATGTTTTGGTTTTATGTGATTTTGTGTGCCGGACTATTTTCATCACTGTGGATTTGACACACTTTTTTGTCACTTTTCCCAGCCAAGAAATACCACGCCACTAGATTGGCTAAAAATTCAAAAACAGTTGTCTTATCCTTGTACTGTATTGTACTGATTTGACATAACCAGTGCTGACATAACATTATACTGTTAACACTTATGTGTTAAAGACCGTATTAGTTGTAGATTTTGCTGCACATCATCAATAATAATAGGATTTAATTTTGAAAGGTGTCGTGTATGTAAGATTTATTCTGCTGGAACTCCAGAGGGAGAGGAGTGGGGGAGGGATTCTACTGATCTCAGTGTGTGTGAGTGTGTGGCTTATCCAAGCTCACTGGGAGTTACTGTAGCTTGTTAGCAGCCCTTCTACCAGTGAGCTGTCAGGTTGTGTTAAGCAGTTGTGTCATGGGCCAAGCAGGACAGAGGAAACTCACACAGACATGCACACGCACGTATACCTATCCCACAACTGCACCACAAATGCAAGAGTGCAAGTACACACACACATGCATGCAGCGTACACATCAACACTGTGGCCCTGCATGGCTGTTCATCTGTAATGAAACTGCCTTGCGAGCAGTCTGAACCCTGGAGCCCTTTCCCACAGTCGCCTGAGATGGGAACTACACAGTTATATAAGATCAGAGAGAGGGGACTTCTTACAGTCCTTTTACCTGCACTAATAAGGGCAAGCTGATTGGACGGGTCCGTCTAGTACACTGAGCAGAAATGAAAAAGACGGGCTTTAAAAGGATATTCACGTTCAAAACGTACCATCCCTCTGCTATCTGTATTTATTAGTATATTTTGGATTTATTGGTTCCAGTTCTTGAATCAACCACCCACTTTTTAAATTTGGTCCAGTGATTTGGAGGTCTGGTGTTGCCCCAAGCAACGGCTTGTTCTTGGTTACCAGCTGAGCCACTCGGAGCCTTTGTGTGTGGGACTTAAAGCCCCCCTCCAGCCAGTTTTACTTCCTGTTTTTTGGTTAACATTCTTTCTCAAACAGAGAATGGGCGTGTGGTTAATAGTCAGTCGTAATTCATCACCACGGCAACCAGATTGCATCGTTTTTCAACCCAGTTTAGATGAATTTACTGTTTATCAGACCACAAATGAGACAAAAATTTGAGCAACACACCAACTCTCTCTGACTCCCTCTCTTCTTTACCGTCTGCTCCTGGCAAGGCGGTCGTCTGGCTGCTGCTGCACCGAGGATCCGCACCGCCACGCGCCGGCCACGAGGACAGATAGACATGTTGCCGAGGTCCGGTGTTTGAAATGCAGTTTCGGGACCTTTTGGAGGTGCACCGTCCACCAGTATCGGCCGCTCTCTCCTCAGCTCCAGCACCGACACCACACCGGGCTGCTCTGTGATTCCTTTATTTCTCTAACAGGACTTTTCTCTGGTTTTCTTTTGGGCTGACAGTTGTGTTCCCCGTCGTTCGGACCTGTTAGAGGCCCACAAACCTCCAAAACGGTATCGGCTGTTTTCCGTTAATTTATCTCAAGTAGGAGGAGACGGTAAAGAAGAGAGCGAGTGAGAGAGACAGTCAGTGTGTTGTGCTAAATCTGCTGGTGGGATTTTGTGTAGACTAATCCACTACGTTGATTGCACCGTTCTCAGCACACACAAATGCCATTGTGAAAATAAACACACTAAAGTAAGGTGAAGGAAAATAAAAAATACCCCTCAGTTAGCTAATACTACAAGTTGGGCTAGCTAATATAAAGCTTTTGAAATTGAAGCCACTCATCAGCATTTGTCAAACATCAGCCTCGTTCTTAAACTGACCAGGCTGTTGCAACCACTCCAATTCCATCTGATAAACAGAACAGTATTTCCAGGTTGTAAAGAGTCGATTCAAAGAGGCAGTCTTAGTCTACCAGCTTCCACCACACACTAACTGGAACCACTGCATTTGTTTTTCTTTTGGTAACATCAATCATGTAGCACAGTGATTTTATTTTAACTCACAATAGAACTAGGGTGGCTCTAGGGATAGCACTGTCACAGCACAGAAAGCACATTCTGGGTTCAAATCCCCAAGGCTTTCCATGTGGAGTTTGTATGTTCTCCATGTGTCTGTGTGGGTTCGGGTTACGTAAAATGAAGACTCTAAATAGGCAGTAAGTGTGAATGTGAATAGGTTATTCTGTCTACGTGTGATAGACTGACAATCTGGTCTACCTGTCTCTCACCAAGTGTATTCTGGGATAGGCTCCAGTCCGCCAATCCTGCACATGATAAGCAGCTCTTTGGGTAGATTGATCAATGAATCTGAAATCAAAATAAACTGTTTTTCTTTATGTATGCACTTCCTATCTCCCAGATTTCCCCCAGTTTCCCCAACCCTTAGTGTGGATTGTGATCTTTGGATGCTTTTCTCGCTATGAGAACTAAAATGATTCTCAAAATCTGAAGGACGGTTTCCATTAAAACGGGACTGTGGGACACATGGCGATGCTTTAATTAAAGGTCAAAAGTTGAAAGGTCTTAACATCTACAACACTAATGTGATTTAATTAAACCCAGAATGTTTATCATTGCCATGATATGACTTGTTTTTTTGTTGGACTTGTTGCCTTGCATTAACTGTTTGTCTTGTGGCTCCTCTCTCTTCCTGTCTTCCAGAGTCTGCAGCTCTCCTCTCAGGGACAGTCTTCTGCAGCCCTTCTCTGGTCACAGGCCTGCCTGGCATCTCTCATCCATACCATTCCTCTTTCCATCCACCCATCCTACCCCTTGTCATGAAAGGCCTGTCCGGTAGTCGGAGTCACCATCACGTGGTCTCCTACGAACCATCGTATGATCTACTGGGTCACCATGTTGACCGCAAGCCATATTTGATCAGTCAGAATGACATGCCTGTGCCCATCCCCATGCCGCATCCAGCTGAGCTGTCTTACTACAATGCTCAGCGTTCCCCGTACCCCTCTGACAGCAACAGCATCGTCCCATACGGAACCTTCCCAAGGAGGTGCCACTCCACCTCCTCGTCTCACCATCCTGAGGTAAAGGATGAGTGTATGGCCATGATACCATATATAGGAGGAGGAGGGGGAGGAGGAGGAGGAGGTGGAGGAGGCTATGGAGGTAAAACGCCCACCCGGGTACCAGCAAACTATGCGGACCCGTTTGAGCGTCAGCCGTCAATTTCCAGAGATGGCTACCATACACTGCAGTACAAACGAGGAGTGCTTGCCCACACTGGGGGGATGGGGGCCAACAACAACAACAATGACAGCCCGGGGAGAATTCGCCACCTGGTCCACTCAGTCCAGAAACTCTTCACCAAGTCACATTCATTGGAGGGGCCACATCAAACACAGTCCTCCAAGGGGGCCAATAATGGGAGCGTTAATGGTGGTGGTGGTGGTGGAGGAGGTGGTGGTGGTGGTTCGAGGGCCAGCCCAGAAGGTGAAACTCCACCAGTGGGAGCGCGCCACCGGAAGCGCAGCAAGAGCCGTGAGCGTTGCCGATCAGCCGAGCCCAAGCATCGAAGCCACCACCACCACCACCACCAGCTCCACGGCTCAGCATCTGCTCCAGGCTCCGGATATTGGAGCTCAGATGACAACCTGGAACGGGAGCTGTGTCTCTACCACCCCCACCTCCACCAACCTCCACCCTCACCCTCACCCTCCATTTCCCCCTCCCCCATCGCCATGACAATGGGCCGGTACCCCGGCAACAGCCACGACAAGTTCCCCCAGACTCCCCTCCCCAGTATGTCCTCCTCGCAGTCCCAGCAATACTTCATGATGGACCCTTACGGCACACTCAACGAGCACACACACACCCACGCACACCACGCCCACACACACCACCATTCTGCACTCAAAGTCTCCCGGAGCAACAACGACGTGAAGTACGCAGCGCCGTCGTCATGTGTGCCAGTTAGTGGTAGCAGCAATAACAGCGGCGGCGGTATCGTTGGAGGAAGTGGCCCCTTGCTGCCACTGGGTCTTGTGGACGGGCCCCTTGTGAAGAAAGGGGCGTGGTCTTCAAGCCTAACGGTGAGCAGGGCCCGAGAGGTCTACACCAACAACAGCAGCCACAACCAGCTACGAGCCAGCGCAGGATCCGGTAACCTAAACCTAGATAGAGCTCTAGTCAAATCTAAGGGCAGTCAGCAGCAGGAGCGCTCTTGCCATTTCTTACAGGTAACTAATTCCTCCCCGACTCCCATCCAAACCAGCCGATTCACTCTCCTCCCCTTTTTTGCTTCCCTTTTCTCCACAACTTACTTTCCTCACCGATGTTTCCTTTAAGTCAGTGATATCCAGTCTTGTATACCTTCAGACTTCAGTCCTACCAAACACTACACTCTCTGACTTTGCTGGAGAACAGCTTCAGTTAGAGAAGGGCAAACCAATTAGTGGAATCCATTACTGGATTTAACAGGTCGCTATTCTGTTTGGAGGTTTTGGAAAATTTAGCCATGAGTTCCAGGACGTACACAATCTGTCCTTGCACATTCAGTTAATAGTTTTTGTCAGATAGGCATGAAGTACTAGTTTATTACCTGTAAAAATGTTAGGTTATCCCAATGCCAAAATCATGGTAGTGTATAAAAGGGAACCTGTGAAACTTGAATAGTTAAGGTTACGCATTGATCTAGAATAGTTAAGGTTAGGCATTGACCTTGATTAGTTAAGGTTAGGCATTGACTTTGAATAATTAAGGTTAGGCATTGATCTAGAATAGTTAAGGTTAGGCATTGACCTTGATTAGTTAAGGTTAGGCATTGACTTTGAATAATTAAGGTTAGGCATTGATCTAGAATAGTTAAGGTTAGGCATTGACTTTGAATAATTAAGGTTAGGCATTGATCTAGAATAGTTAAGGTTAGGCATTGGCCTTCAATAGTTATGGTTAGGCATTGATTTCTCAAAGTCAAGGTTAGGCATTAATCTAGAATAGTTAAGGTTAGGCATTGATCTTGAATAGTTAAGGATAGGGTCGGTCGTCGAGTCTCGTGAGAGTTTTTGCAAGTTTTTGCAGATCTCAGATCAGATTTTGCAATTTGAGAATTACCTTCTAGACACAACCCAAAATCATTTCAGGACACTAGACGTTTGCTTTTTTGAAAGCTCCCAGAATGATCTGTAATGTACAGTGAGAATTATCTCAATCTATTGCCACAATCATTGGGAAAAGTACCCCCATAGTTACAACTTGAACTACTGGCTGGTGGTACTAATAATACCTATGTAGGATCTGACCACTGAATTAATAATGTAGCAGTGTTCATAGTATTCACAGTGGTCTTGGGTTGGAAATATATGAAATATACTATGTTGCTGTTCTAGTTCTTGGGAATTTCAGGAACTCTGATATTAGCAGATTTATACACACAAAGTAGTCATGACAGCTCCTCTCCTATATATGGTAATGGTCCTATACTTACACATATAATTAACACAGAGAGAAGGTAAAATGTAATGCTTAGTAAAGTATAGGATACTGACAAAGATAGCCACTGTATTGTGACTCACTACCTACTGAACTAGAGCGGGATTTGAATCACAGCCTCAAACTTTATTTCATTAGCTAAAGCTGTGTTCAACCTGCTATGACGAAGTTAGAAAGGCCTGTTGGAGATGTGGTGACGTGCCCTCCAGCCAGTGAGCAGAGTGTGCAAAGATTTGCACTGCTTCTAACAGTGTATTCTGGGAATTTTTGAGGCAGCCGGACGTCCAGAGTACTGTAACAATTTTGGCATTGGGACACTACCAATACCTCTTTATCTAGGCATAACACCAGTGAGCAATTTGTTCATTTTTAACAGGGGGGATGGCCCAATGGGAGCATGATCATAAAAATATTATAGGGATATTATAGGAATACTACAGGCAGCAGTGCGTCTCTATAATAATAACTTTATTTATATAGCACCTTTAAAAACACAGTTTATAAACTGCTTTGACAAATAAAGTAAAGCAAAACCAGGATACAAGGCAATATAACAACAGAAAGCCAAACAAAATGAAGATAAAAATTGACACTACTCTGTAGAGTATATAGGCTACAATATAGTATAGAACTTAGCCTTGATAGTTTATAGTTTAGAGAGTATTATAGATCCGAGACTAAACTGACAGAAGGGCAGGTCTCAGAGAAAAAGGCGCAATTACAAATGTGTCTGCTACTTCAGCACCACGGACAGCACCCTGCCCTCTCTCTGCTACCAGGAGATGGAGGTTATTATATTGTTTAACGGTCAGTATAGTTAGCTTGTAGTGAGCTGAAAGAGTCAGCTGTACATATGAAGAAAAGCAGAAAACAGTTAAGTTTGTGAAACATCTTGCGTAGTGTATTCTATAAGATGGGTGTCATGACACAGTTGGGGACCTACGGTCATGGGAAGGGGATAAGTCTGTACTGTGGATCCTTGGCAACTGAGTGCACCTCCTCATGGCTATCTAATAAAAATGGCTGGGGCTGGCGCTTAGGGCATGCATTTCATGCTTTTCTACATCAGCAGTTCTATTTAAATGGAGCTTTACATGACAAGCCTTCCAAGGGATCAGTGGATGTGCATCCCAGTTTGGTGAGCTGCTCTGTGTTGAAGTCCAGGCTCGTTTCTAATAACATCCCCGCATTGCTTTAGTGTTTGGCTGGAATGACTACTGCAACATATTTACATGGCTGGAAACCATGACTGGATATCACTGGCTAAGGCTGGGGACACACTACAACTGGTAATAGGAGGGCTTTAGGCATGATTCAATCTTAACCACGTTCATCAGCTTACATACAGCTTTGAGCCATTCTGATCAAATAGAAAACATGTATATATTTGTACCATATCTGCAAGGTCCTATTATTCCCTATTGTGTCTATTTTAAGACATTTAATCGTATTTTTTTTACAATTTTGAAATTGATTTTTTAATTCCAGAATCAATATAAATGCTTCATTAGAGTCTATGCAGAGGTAAAAGGAAATTACTGCTTTTATTGTTGTAATCAGAGTAACATGACGTCATATCCGTTCCATATCCGTCAACCAAAACAAACCGCAGCGAGCCGAAACGAGAAAGTAGAAAAATGGTTGATGGACTGCGTGGATACGACCTGCACCGTTATATTTTAAATCTAGCGTGGTAAACACTACACATCCAGTATAGTATGGAAACACTTTGGGTTTCACACATTATCAGGAAAAGCCGAGCTAGACATAACGACTAAAGCTGCATGCTAACTCTGTCAGGGAGAGGAAACGTTATCATATTGCGGTAACGTACGGTCGAGCCGGCCGTCACTCTCATCTCCGTGATCAAATTGGCCGGTGCTACAACTGTAGAGCACCCATATACTAACACTTATGTTAAATGCATTAAGTGGCCCCGATGGAGCCGACCATGGATGTATAAAGAGAACGGAGCTGACGGGAGAGCTAGAGACGACCTTGGAGAAGCTAGAGGAAGTATACGTTTGACTAAATCTGGTTTTCAAAATAAGGTGTTAACAAAGGGAACTGTATATAAAAAATACATATATAGAAATAAGATTGATAGGATTATATTCACCAGAAGTATAAAACATTACATGTCCCTTATAAATTAAAAATAAAACACCACTAATTTGTGAGGGAAATGTCTTTATTCTTTGATTTTTGGTTTGCTGGAAAAAAATGTTCCTGACAGTGACTGGTATATTTGACTTCAGGACATTTCTGACTACATACATGCTGAAAATCAAACATTTTTACTGGATTCATTTAAAGATTTTCCAAAGTAAAAGACCCTTAACAAAAATCACAATAAATCGTGATATCGAACCGCAATATAAGCATCGTGAGAGTATCGAATCGGGAGATAGGTGTATCGTCTCTGTCCTAATAAAGTGACGTAACAGCCACACAGATTTGGGTTATTTTACACATAATAACCGAACAGAAAACAACCTGCAGTGGTGTTGAACAGTACAATAAGCTTCCCGCAATTGCCCCGTAACTATTATGGCTAATTTATACACCACACTGGTCTAATGTTAATAAATGAAGTGCTCAATATGTACATTTATTTATAGTGGGGTAATATAACGTTGTTGTAGTGCGTCCACAGCCTTAGAGGGAACATTGCTCCCTACCACCAGTCTATTACTCCCAAGAACCCCACTGCCACCTCCCCCCTCACCTCCACCACTCCTCCTCTCCTGCCTTTACTCCACTCACCCAACTCACCCCCACGCTTCTTATCCACCCACCCCCCACCACCCCGCCACCCTGCCACCCACCTCCACCTCCTTTACTTCCTCTTGGTTTGGGGAGCCTCCCTCTTCCTTCTCCTCTTCCTCCTCTTTCCTCCTTTTTGAGTTGAAGAGAGAAGTAAGTGCAGAGTCAGTAGCAGCCTTACTCTCTGAATGCTAGGTAATCACATGAACTCATGAAGAACGGCATCCTTTTCCTCTTTGTAGACTTCATTTTTAATTTAGTAGTGCTTCCCTTCCTGCCTCTCTACCAGTTATCTTGCCTTTCCTCACTGTTTTTGTCTTGATGGCATGTTGTTGTGCTGTTCTGTTCTGAAGTGCTGTGTTTGAGCGAAGTGTTGGGGAGCTGTTTTACTGATAGCTATTAGCTGTTTAACTACTTATAGGAGGTAGACGAGTTTGAATATGTTTGGCAGTTACCCAGTGGTAGTTCAACGAAATTTGAATTTGAATAGGGTTTGAGTTTATCAACTTTGTTAACTTTTTATTAGCCTTCGTTATATTTGAGGAGCCCAAATTGTGTTGTTTGATTTGAGTAAACTTCCAGACTGAGTAAACTTGCTTATTCATTACTCGTTTATAGCTGCCATACAGTTTTGCACTCTGAAGTCAGGAAAATTTCCGTTCATAACAACTAACTGTCAAACTGAACTGACAACCATCACCAGCAGCAAATCATGTCACGTAGCTAATTAACATAAATTCCGTGAGTAACTTACCTAACGGCCCAAATATAATGATGTGCTGTGTGGAATCTGGTGTCTGTCATCGGCTAAAGATTATTTGTATTATTTGGAGAAAGAAAAACCACTCTACCAATATGAAGGACGGAACCTGCAAAAATAATAATAATACAAAAAATTAATGAATAAATAAATGACTTGATAAATAAATAAATATATCATTAAATGTTGCACAAAATACAGTTTATTAAAAATAAATGCAGCCATTAATTAATTGATGAAATATGACATAAATTGATACTTCTGTTTTAATTTGCTTCTTTATTTATGCATCTATTTTAGGATTCATTCCCTTATTTATTTACACTTTTGATTAATTTTTAATTTTATTTATTTATGTATTTATTTTTATAAGTTTTTTAATTTCTATATTTAGTTTTGCATTTATTTGTTTTATTTATTTCGCATTCATTTAATATTTATTTTTAATTGTACGTATTTATGCATTTATTTATTTATTTCTACATGATTTTGCCTTTGCATTTCACCCCTTATTTATTTCCACAAACTTATTTATTCATGTATTCATTTCTTTACACATTTCTTTTTATAATTCTTTATGCACTTCTGCCTCATTATGCAAATGAGGGGGTCGTACTACCATGCCTCTGCGATTGCGAATGGACTGTGTTTTTTTATAGTTCAACAAGACAGAGTGGTGAGTCCTCTTTAGTGAAACGCTCAGCCTCTTCATCACATCTGTTTGAGTTTATACAAACTTGAACTTTCATCATACAGTAAAATCACACAGATTTAACCTTAAAAGTGTGACTGACACTATTTGGATCAAGTAGCTCGTGAAAAAAAAGGTGTGTAAACGTAACTAGGCTACTGTTATTTCAATGTGTCCAATACATACAGTATAATCAACATTTTATATCTCACGTTCATCTCAGTTTCATGTTGTGAACAATGGTTAGGCTGCTCCTCAAAACTGTCATGTTTCTGGCTTCTCTCAGCAAACAAAATGTTACTACAAGTCTCGACTGAATCTGTGACTAATGGATTCAATACTGGGTTCAGATGTGATAAAGTGCTATTGAACCAACCCCTTGGAATGAACTGAGTTATTTTTAACTGAACTTACAAATGGATCCAGTGAGGGATTTGGGACCGGAGGGGATAAAAAGATCTCAAATCTACGGGGGTTGCTCTTAAATGTAAATATTCTGGGAGTCAACCCACAAGCAGTGATTGAGCTGCATTTCTAAACTGACTATTGAGATTACAAACTAAATCTTTTTTTAACGGCCCCCTAAATACATTCTATATCTGGGAAATATTGAAAAGTAAAATAAGAAAAGTCTTTCAATTCATTCCAATGTGTAGTAAGTAGCTGTACGAGTTAAATGGCCTCCCCGGCACCTGCTGCTGGTGTGTATTTGTTGCCTGTACTGTGCTGTGTGGGATAACCTTGTGTTTGAATGTGTGTGTGTGTGTGTGTGTTGTGTTTGAATGTGTGTGTGTGTGTGTGTGTGTGTGTGTGTGTGTGTGGTTAGAAATTCTTGTATGACATACATCAGCATTACCAACACAAGAGTGAACATTCAAATTACCAAGAGGCGTAAAGCCTACCTTGGATTGTGAAACACCGTCTGGGGCTTTTATATTATAGCTCAGCTGCAGGGAGAACCAGGCCTTTATTAGAGACGCTATCATATTCCCTGGCTCAGAATGGGTCTTTATGGGGTGAGTACACACAACAGTAAGCATGATCAGTCCGCGTAGAGTAAAGGCAATGAGTCTGTGTTATAGATCCCGGCGGATACTGGATTTTTGGGGTTGATACCGAAAACTTCCAACCTCAGGAATCCATTGGTTCTAAACAATCCAATACTAGCTTTCTGTGAAGGAGGTTTAACAACGTTCCAAAGTTGCCCTAAATTTTGGAGAGGAAAAACTGTCCTGGCCATTTTCAAAGGGGTCCCTTGACCTCTGACCTCAAGATATGTGGATGAAAATGGGTTCTATGGGTACCCACGAGTCTCCCCTTTACAGACATGCCCACTTTATGATAATCACATGCAGTTTGGAGCAAGTCATAGTCAAGTCAATATCTATCATTGTTTTGTGTTGTTAATTGATTTCCAATATTAAATATATACATACATTTGCATAAAGCAGCATATTTGCCCACTCCCATGTTTATAGGACTATTAAATACTTAATAAATCTCCCTTTAAGGTACATTTAGAACAGATAAAAAATTTCAGATTAATGTGTGATTAATCCTGATTAACTATGGACAATCATGCATTAATCATGATTAAATATTTAAATCGATTGACAGCCCTACTCTATACTATTTAAAACACTTCTGCATAAACAGTCTCAGGTTTTAGCGAAGATGCATGTGTTTGTGAAGTAGTGAGCATCCACCTGGATCAAAGAGACTTGGATTATACTGCACCAGTTGTGTGAGAGTTTGTAAACTGAAGTTTTGATATAGTTTTGCTGTTGTTGATATACAAATGATGGGTTTGGCTCTGAAGTATTCCTTTAAGGTTAGGGAAAGATATGGATGATGATTAAAAGAAACCTGCCGGTAGGAGACGGGATGATAAAAAGTCGAAAAATATGTGGACATATTCACACACATGCAGTCATTTACTGTTGGGCTAGGAAGTGTGAAAAACCGCACTGAGTTTAGTTCAAATACAACACAGATCATGATTGTTTGAAGTGCAGATTAGACAGCTATGTGAATGTGGTTTTAGTAAACAGCAATGAAGTACTTTCAGAGCAAGAGAGAAGCTTTCAGGATTTCATGTTTAAACCTGAAGCACAAAGACAAAGTCTCAGAATACAGACTCAAAAGACAACTGACATTTTCCCTTTCAAACAATATCTTTGATTGTGGCAAACAAACATAACACAGAGAGCAGAGCTGCTGCATCAGTTGTGTCAAGAGAGAACACATTAAAGCTGTCCCCACTCCCCTTGGCTCTATGTGTTTAATCTGCAAATTATTATCTTCAGCATCTCACCAGCACGGCTGCTGGCTGCACTGTTACACTACTCTACCTGTTATTTCTAGTGCTGCCGCCTGAAGCCATCAAAACAGCCAAGTGTTGCCAAGGAAACCATCCACAGCCTGTAATATGAAATACACAGGAGATGCTCTGGACATACACACTGTGAATGTGACTCATTTCTTAAAACATGGACCGACAGATGTTGTCTTGTTAGACCTCAAAATGCCCCAGCATCTGCACTAATGACTGAGTACACCATAGGAAGCAGGGCTCCTCTGTTCCTCAGCCATTACAGTGGGATGAGTATTGAGCTGCAGTGGAAGTGAGGCCTGTGCGTGGGTGAGAGGCGCTGCTGATGCTACTGCAGCTGGTCCTTTCCCCGCATTCTCTTTTTATAGCCAAACTGCTCATTTGTGTCTCTTTGACGTCACACACATACAGAGGGAGAGAGACAGAGACATTGAGCCCAGCAGATCGGTTCAGCCTCTTTCCCTCGGTGATTCATATATAATTAGTCAGAATAGCGGTGCAATTCTCCTGCTGTCTGTCTCTGTTGTTGTCTGTCAAATCCTCACACTGGCCTCTACAGTCTGAAGGCAGTAGAGGTGCTGGGTTCACTCCAGCTGGCACAACACACACTAAAGGTGTGGCTAATTAAAAATAATGAGCTGTGGTGGATCGGATATATAGATTATTAGCTACGTATACAGACATCATGTAGGTTCATCACAGCTTAACATGCTATTATTATTAGTAAAGTGAGTAAAGCAGTCAAAAGAGATGACATGCATGGAAGCCCATGGTGTCAGGGTTTGGTTCTCTTAAAGGGTAACTTCAGTATTTTTCAACCTGGACCCTACGTTCCCAGGTTTTTGTGCCTAACTGGCTAATGGAGACAATAGTTTCTGATATTGGTCCATCTAGTATTTAGGGAGAGCGCTGTAGACGGCAGCCGCTAAACAGGGCTGCAATGTAATCGTTGGGGTCAATTCCTCACCGTCAATGTAGTCCGCTAAAAGAGCTCGTTTTTGCTACTGATAGGCTCAGATTGTTATTAAAAGTGTCCCTACAGAGAAATAAAATGTTTTCCTTTAAACCTTTAGATTGATCCGGTCTGTTTGTTATAGTGTCCCAAGTCCCGCTCAAGGAGAAGTCTCATTCTGAGTCTCATCTCGCGAGATGTGACTTGTTCCCAGAACGGTGATTGAGAGTTGGAGAGAGGAGTGCTCAAGCCCCAAGGAAGAGCGCCGGGCTTTGAAGCTAATTTTCGTAGTGGCCAAACGGTGGTACTACAACTTCCGTGTCCGTCACGTGATGCCAGAAGTCAATGTTGATTTATTTGTCACGTAACGGATGTACTTAAATAACGCCACTCCGGCAGTTATTGTAAGCCAAACCACAATCTTTTTCCCAAACCTTACCAAGTATTTTCCTGAGACTATATGCATGTAACAAGTGAAAATTGAGACGTGTTGCCTGACATTCGTAAGAAAACGCACAAAGAAATGAGGATTTTTTTTTTTTAAGATATAAGAACCGCTGTGTGAGGATGCGTTGCCCATTTAGTCACTTAGACACAAAAACACGGGAAAGTAGGGTCCAGGTTGAAAAATGCAGAAGATCTCTTTGGAAGGCAGCGTGCGTTATAGACCGTTGTCTCGCCTGTCACACACAGGTGTAACTAATAGCATTAATAATCGCTGCATCCCAATTCAGGTGTGCCAGTTGCAGGGTTCTGGTGTTGTGCCTGCTGGCTCTCTGTCGTGGCTTAGTGACACACAGCTAAGTGGAGCAGAGCCTCATTATTACTGTTATTAGTTCCACCTGAGCTTTCCCTTCTATGACTCAACATGTCCACTGCGAGAGAGCGCTATGGTAACGCAGATCTGCATGAGAAACCTGGAGTTTTATCAGCCAGCTCTGTGTTATTGGGATGTCATTATCAACCATAATGTTGGAAAGAAGAAACGAAACAAAGAAGCTCTTAATAAATCATTCTTAATGTTTGTTGGTTCCACTGTGAGGAGAAACACCTGTAATAGTCCATAATGAGGCATTTTAAAATGAGCACATTATTCCAGATCACTTCTTTTCATTATTGTTATCTCCTGTATAATATAATATTTGTATAGGAAACACTGTACAGTGATTTAACATTGCTATTATATAATACTATATTTGTCTCATATGGTATTGTAATGACTGCTACATTTGTAAAGTAATGTCACATGTTAATGAGACATTTCATTGGTGTCCATGTCAAAGTCAGACAAAACAGTTATTATAAGAAAGTAGTTATTAGCCAATTGCACCAATTAACCGCCCTCAAACTACAGGCCTCTGCTTTACCCTGCTTTATTCTCTTTATCATTTCTGTTTTCTTCTTTAGACACGGATGTGAGAAATACATACAGCGTATAGTCACTGCACTGTTCGCTAGTACTTGTAGTGCTATTTTATTTAAAAATTTTAAAATAGCATTTCTACATACAACCATAATCATTTGCACATTATTACCTTTGATTGGTAGACAGTATTATTACTGTGAGGAAACAGGAAGTAGTTTTGTTGCAGTTGATTTTTTTTTAATATATAATTTCTCAATGCAGTTTGTAGCAGAAATTCCATTCAACTCCATTGTTTTGGCATCGAGGCAGAAATCTCAGAGACACATATCTGAAAATTGACTATTAAAACCCAAACTATCTGACTGGATGGATATCTATGGAAGCCCTGAGAAAAAAAAATTCTGGTGATCCATTTTCTAAGTCAGATCTAAATTGTTTCCTTTCCTGTGTTTATGACTGACTATTACTAACTCGCTGTCAGACCAATAGCCGATTGGTTACGAGACTATGTAAATTAAAAGTCAGCTAAAATGCATTTAGTCCTATCTAGAACATGGGGTAGTGATGCACTTCAGCCTCTTGTGGCCAAAATGAGTATTACAACATAAATTTCACACAAAAATTCACCTGCCTACATTTTTTTCACACCTGTTTCACAGAAAAAAAAGGAACTTAGAAAGATTAACTTTGACTGCCTTCATCTTATTAGGTATCTAAAATGTGTTTTGCTGCTGCCCCCGTCCACAGCAGTACGCTGCTTTGCTCCCGTGCTGGTGCTCCTGTCTGTTTCTCCAACTCCATCTACTGTAGGTAATACACTGACTATGGAGAAGTACCTCATACAACCCCACTGAGAAACATCCCAAATATCCCTTTAAGTCATAAACACAGGAGATAAAACAAGAGTCTTAGAAAATGGATCACCATAATTTTTTTTTCTTGCCTCTCCGGGCTTCTGTAGAAAACAAGAGGGATGTTAGAAATGTATTTTTTGGGGTGAATTGACTGATCAAACCCTTTAAGTCAAACATTAACATCCTGTTTGATCTTGTTGCTTCCTTTCTTTTTATTCTGTAAACTTTAGTGCTATATCGTTATGATAATTTATAAATATAAGCTTGTTCAGTTAATTTATTTATAACTGCACAATCAGTATCTGACCTCATAGAACACGTCTGTCTCAATTAACAAACAGACCCTCGGGTAAGATCAGTGCAGATACATAATGTAAAAGCACACACACACGCACACACACACACACGCACACACACACACACACACACACACACACACACACACACATGAATGCTCATCCACACATTAGCCACTCTCCTGTGCTCATGTACGGACACAGTTCTGTGTTGGAGAACTCTTGGAAAGCAGATGTGTATGAATTAGCCAGAGAGAAATTTCAGATTGACTCAAGCACATACACGTATACTGTTTTCCATGTTAATTAGCCAACAGACTGCACCACAGCAGTGTGAGAGCTGTGTATGGATGCATGTGTGTGTCAAAAGAGTGATGGATTAAGAGAAATGCCAGCCATCAGTTTAGTCCAGTCTGTGTTAATGCATGCTAGATCTCGCTCTGTGTTGTGTTTTATGGTTGTTGTACGGCATGCAAGCTCTGTCTCTGTAGTTTCCATGTACCATCAGGACAGTTTAGTTAGCCAGTTTGGTGGCTGGGACTCAGACAGCAGTGGAGCGGATCGTCCTGACAGTGTTCCTCTGTCTTCTCCGCCTCTCGGGCATCAGGTACCTCAGGATGAGTGGAGCGGCTTCTCCCCGCTGGGGAAGGAGGAGGACATCCCCTGTCGGAGGATGAGGAGCGGCAGCTATGTCAAAGCCATGGCTGAGGACGACAGCGGGGACTCTGATGGGAGCCCCAAACCCTCGCCCAAGGTTCAGGCACGCCGGGCCAGCTACCTGAAGGCCACACAGCCATCACTGACTGAGATGACCACTCTACAGTAAGATGTCATTCTTTCCCCCCCTAACATTCTATATTTAGCATGAATCTCAGATCTGAATCTTGTATTGAAATAAGGCTTGGGCAGACCTATTATTTTGTTCTTTTACTCAAATTTGATTTTAGGCTACATTTTAAAAGGACAAAGCTATTAGCATTTTCTTTTCTTCCCTGCATTTCTGTTTGATTTTATCGCCAATCCAAGGCCATTTTGGTTCTGAAATATTACGAGCAGACTTTTCTTAAAAGGCACAGAGCACATTGAGGTCCTGCAGTTGACGTCACAGCCTCTAACAGCCACCATACAGTACTGGCAGACAAAAACATGTTATTCTCTTTCCTGCTGGCATGTAAACACTTTAATATTGAGTGCTGAGGTTCACATCAGGTTAACATGACTGTTAACAAACAGACATACAAAGGAAGTACTGTGTGTGAGGTCAATTTAATCATCTCCCTCTTTACACTCATCACAGAGATAAGTGGATATCTGCAATTAAAAGCATAGTGACAAAGGACTAGAAACTCCAGAAGAAGAAACCATTGTTGTGGTTGAACATGGAGTTCACAAGGCTTCGCAGTGATCATGTTTTAACAGCCCAGTCGCACAGCGGTTTGTGAAACAGTCACGAAATTGAATGTATTAATTTGTGTACATAAACACATTTTTTCGCGATGGTCAGCACAAAATCAATTCATATGTAATCCACGTAATTGTGAACCGGGAAGTATAGCGAGCCTACGCCACATAGGGAGGAGGTCGAAGTGGGTATGTGGGTCATAAAACACAGGACTTTTACCCAGAAGACCGCTGTGCGTCTCGTGTGAAACCAGAAGTAAACGTTGATTTATTTGTTACGTAACTTCCGTACTTAAGTTACAGCATTTATTATGTTAGCCCACAGACTGGAGCAGAAATTGCATCACGCGTTGCTGGACATTTGTAGGAAAACGCACAAGAAATAGTTGAAAGCCGTGTTGAGCGTTATTTCACGAACTGCCGTGAGACTGAGTTGGATATACTGAGAATCATATATTTAAAAGTGAACTATACACAGCATTAGGTGCAATGAGTCAGGAAACATAAGCTACTCATGAAGTTACTATCCAACCCGATATCACACCAAAGCGTGTAATAGACCCGCCTGTCCACCAGAGGATAGTGTGTCTGTGTCACATTTTGCCTCGCCGAGGTGTGAATATTCCACGCCTGTATGAAGGTGCAGTAGCCTACCAGCAGGGGGAAACAAACCACTTCATTAGGTTTAGGAACAACATTAAGGTTGTGTTTAAAATAACTATGTAAACTAAGTAAAATACGTACAGAAACAGTGTAGCATCAACTTACAAACAAAACAAAACCGGTGATGGACACCGGCATCACCGGTCTCCTGGGTGACAGTCCTGTGTTTGTTGGACACGTCCACCTCCCCTCCCTCCCACCAGATGCAGTCTCTCTCTCTTTTTATTTTACGTCACTAGCTCTGAGCGTAGCATATTCATGCGGATGCATTTACCTTGCAGTCAGAACAGACTACATGGCGTGAAAATGGCACACCTAAAGCAAGAACGGCGTTCTTCTTATTACATGTTTTTGCCTTGCGCATTATCGTGTCATTCACACGTTTTTTCGCGTGACCGGGCTGTACTGTTGTAGCCTAATTTCATGAATGAATGAATTTAATGCTGTGATCCTTATTCAAGTGTTATTATGATGCACAGCACATTTGGCGTGTTTGTCACTGAAGCCACGTTCCAATCAGCCTGCAGCAGGACGTGGTGTTTGCCTTTACATTAGTCTGATTATCTAATAGAGAAACAGATGGGGCTCATTGTGTGGGAAGAACCTGAACTCATATCAGAAAGAACCAGAGGTGGGCTCAAAGCTAGCTGCTCATTATACATATGGATCAGTTTTTATTACTCTTTTTTTTCATTTACCTCTGCAATGTACTGTGTATTTAAAATACTAGTGTAGTCCACATTCAGGGCATGGGCGTGGGCGAATGCCTCTGTTCAGAATAGGTCGGTCGCTCGACCCCGTTATTGCTGCTTGCTTCAGTCCACACTGCACTGAAGCCCCGCCCCCGCTCCTGCACAGAGCGGTATCACTTGTTTATTTTAAAGTTTATTAATATTGAATGTGTCGCGTGTCCAAATTGCACCAACTTCAACACAGCACGTCCTTGGGTCCCCAGCAATAAACCCACCAAGTGTGAAGTAGATCAGATGTGCGGTTGGACACACAGACACACAGACAAACAGAGATTCCTTGCTCTATCGTCAGATTGTTTTACATATTACAGTTTGCTCCATTTGCATATTTTTTTTTACACAATCAACTTCTTCATCAAATTCTTACAGTACTCTTCAAAATATCAAAATCAAAATCCCCAAATATTAGAGAATGAACTTGATTAATATGAATATTAGATTGATATGATTTTCCGCACTGAAGAATTCTTCAAATTGACTTTTAATCTGATGGATTTAGTATGTTAATACACAAACCAATGAGTAAGAACCAGTAAGAACATTTAGATACACTTGAGAATGGTGATATTATGTTTTGTGATACCGTATTGATTCTCAAAAACACTGTATTGATTTTAAGTAATAGTTTAAATGCAAAGATCGGTGGCAGACTGAGACAATTGCGCAAAAAGTAGAGCTATGATGGATGTTACAGAGACCAGATCCTACTGTTCTGTTTGCATAAGAAAAGTCAACTTTTTTGTTTTGCATACGGTGGTGTGTTCTTTATACAACAGTTTTCCTAAAATTTGAATTTAAAAGGTGCAATATATCGCAATATATTGAATCGTAACCCCTGTATCATGATATGTATCGTATCGTATCAAATACACAGCTCTACACACCAATATACACCCAGTGTAATGCCTCATTTTTGACATTTAGTGACTTGTATTTTTAAATTGTTCGTGGTAAAATCTACTTTATTTGGCAGAATTTAAATTTTAAACCTGCAACTATGATTTATTTGATGTCCATTAGTGCGTTAGTACATTAGTACATAGTGTATTCGGCTCTAAACCCAATCCAAGTTTTAAATCCAAATGTTTAGATCAAATTCTGATGAAGCAATGTAAAACCTTATCCCTGATGCAGTACAGTCTGCCTCTTCAGTCTGATCTATAGCAGGAAGCCAGAAATATCACCTTTCCCTAATTAAGCTTTCACAGCTCTCTAAATAGTGGGAGTAATTACAGAGAGTAGTCGAGGGACGGCCGCTCTGCTTTCCCTTTCCTCTCCTCTTACTGTGTCACGTCTCGCTGTTCATGTATGGACTGTCTTAGAATCAGCACACATATAGCACACTATAGGTGGACTCCTGCTAAAACCTAGCTAACAGTGGTTCCTTTCACATTGAGCTCAGTCAGTTCTGTTACAGCTCAAAAAGTTTCAGCAGGAGAGGGTTGTTTTGAAAAGAAGTGGACTGATCTCAGCCCTGGGTCCTATGGTTTTTGCCGTGTTTCAGTTTAAATGTCACTCTCATTGATTGTGCGTCCCATCTATTTTGTCTTTGTGGACCAACCAAGTGCAGCCGGCGCTTTAGCCATCCTCTTTGCCAACGATAGCTGACAGCCATAGGTTTTCCATCCATCCATACCGTTCTCGTGAATGTGATATCTCAGGAACGCTTGGAGAGAATTTCTTCAAATTGTGTACAAACATCCACTTTGACTCAAAGATGAACTAATTAGATTTCGGTGGTCAAAGGTCACTGTGACCACCAGAACTTAATACATTGGGTGACATGACAGGATTAAAGGTCCAGACACACCAAGCCGACATCGAAGAACTAGCGTGAGAACTAGCTGTGTCTTGGCCAAAAAGTTGCACTCGAACACACCGCAAAGACGACAGCCGACGGCCAACTAGCACGTTTTCTTTGTGTAATAATGATAATAATGATTATAATAATATCGTTATTAACAATAATTCTATATTGAGTACAGAGACTATACTGAGAACAGTTTTAGAGCGTGTGATTAGTAGTGTAGTGTGAATAAGAAGAATAACAATATTACATTTGTGGGTCGTTGGCTCGGATACTATTATAGGATTAGTTTGATATTGTTTTTTTTTATATAGAACAGTAACTACTGAATGTGAAATTGTAATGTAAGAAAGGATGAAATTCTTAATGCTTTTTGGTTATTGATATTTAAAGTTGTATTGTTTTGATCAGTTGGTTGAAAAAAAAAATGGGATTATTTATATTATATTTATTATTACATTAATTCATTAAAGAAAGTTATTGGTGCAAAAATGCATTGTAGTTCCAATAATTTCATGGTTTGTCTTAGTTTGATATTTATTTTGTCATAAAATAATATACACATAATACTAGTTATGTCTATTATACTGTATATATGTGTATACTAAAAGCACAGATAACCAAATCAAAGAACACAGGTTGAAAGCAGCAGGAACATGGGCATGTATGGACAAAAAGAAAAGAAACCATAAATCTTGACAACAACATTTCTGTGACTGTGTTACAGACTTGAATGGAAGTTGAGACATGTAGAGTACACTCTGGACTAAATACATCCACATGTCTCTCTCCGCTCCCTTTAATAGAAAGATTATTAAATCTAAATTTTAACATGTTATCATATTGTTGATGCTCCGAGAGACCAAGGCGATAGAAACTACCTGCATAATGGTATGTTCAGAAATAACCATAAAATGTTCTCCAGAGTCCTCATTACAGACGTCGGTGTGTGGGAGAAGTTCTAAATGTGAGCAGAAGAAAATATGTATTCATCATAAATTGCAGACACAATGATTAAATCCCACACATTTTACATTACTTTGCTTTTGCATTACCGTGTCTTAAATTGGTCGTATGGTAAACAGCTTCCCTTTAAAAGACCCTGGTAGATATTGTCATAGACAATGCAAGCCATTGGAAATAATGGGTTTCAGAGCGCAGTGGTGCCGTTGCTGCGTTCTGTGTGAAAGGCCCTTTACATCAAAACCTCTATGTAACATTATGGAACTTTCATGAGTTACATCCTTTCAACTGTCATACTGTATGTATTAATATGTCAGATTTACTAAGTGTGGCTCCACCAACCACAGAAGCTCTGAGGTCATACTGCACGTAGAAATATAACCTGAACAATGCAGCGATGGGAAAACAAGAGGAAGTGATCAGAGTCATTGCTGGCGTTTGGAGTGAACTGCTAAGATCATTTTAAAACAACTCAATTCTACTCCAGTATTTCTGTGGTGTGGCTAGCATAGTGCTAGCCACTGGCCTGTATGCGAGTCTGATGTCTTCACAATTGGGAGTCAAAAACCTGATTTCAGTGATGTTAAGAGTATTTCAAACCATTATCTAATTTTGCTAACTTTATATTCTTTGTTTTGTCATTTTTGACCCTGCCACATCTAAACCATATGTTTGATTGACACTTTTCCATTTTGTGGAAAAGAGGCTTTGCAGCTTGGTGCAATCTATGATTAAAAAAAACAGCTTAAGTAAGGGATAATGTACAGCGAGCCGGTCATTGTTGTGAAAGAACAATGACCCGCTAGCTGTACATTATCCCGCTTATTACATGGCTGCTTACTGAAGAAATCAATAATTTGACACATAAACGATCCGCCAGAGTCCGACATCAGAGCTGCGCCCATAGCAACGGTCTGCTATACATAGCAACTGTCTCCTATACATAGCAACAATCTGCTATAAAGAAATAACAAACCATAGAATGCCGTGATCCAATCAACTTTACATGGCGGGTGTAAGCAGCCATACCGCGGTTCTCGACAACGCTACAAGCAGCACTACTGAGGGCCAAGCCTTCGGCCCATTCCGGACAGGCATGCGCTCCGAACGGGCACCGCGGTAGTATTGATAAAACCATCTAATTGGAAAACTGAATGAACCACTGTTGCTATTGTACTACAACTAAAAAAAACGGAGTTGCACATACATATGCTGGCTACTTCCGAATCTGCTGTGGTTGACAAATGACCACCATGGTTGGTCACTGCTCTGACTGAAACTAAAGTAATGCAATGTTGACTTGTGTATAACTCTACATCCCTGTCATCCCTCTGTCAGGATTTCCACGGAGCACTCCCCCAAACTGCAGATCAGGAGCCACAGTTACCTGCGTGCGGTGAGTGAGGTTTCAATCAATAGAAGCCTGGATACCCTGGACCCCAAAACCCTCCTCGACCCCAAATCGCTGCTGTCCTCACCCCAATACCGCTCACGCAATGAAAGCTACATGAGGGCCATGAGCACCATCAGTCAGGTTGGTTGCCAACGCTGCTGCCTTTATATTTACATGATGCCCCACCCAATCATTCTACCATAGATACACTATAAGGCTTGGATGGATGTGATGGAATATGTGGGGAGTGGTCTGTACCACATTGAAAACAAAGCATTGACTTTCATCTAATGCCGTTATTTCTCTTTTTTTTTTGTCTGATTTGTTCATCTGGAAGATCACTTCATGCAACATATTGAGAGCTTGGGCATGATATACAGTATGACCAGCTGTATTTCTTTCTTTCACTGTCTTTAAAAGACGGGTTCACTGTTTTACAACAAAGACCTTATATTTACCATCCTATATAGTTATGCATAACACAAGTTCACCATACCTTCATTTCTAGGATTCTTAGCAGTTTCCTGCAGCTTGTTTTGGGCCTAAAGACACTTTAATGAAGTTATTGTTTACTGCCTTAAAAATCAGGATAGTTGTTGACTAAACGCCAACTCAAGGTCCACTTAAGCTGGGTTTCCACCAAACGTTCCCGGGACTTTTAGTCCTGAGTCCTGAGAAGAAGCTCTGTCTTGGGTAGATTTGACGATCAAAAGTCCCTTCCTTCACTGTTAATCCGTACAGTACACCCACCTTTCAAGACACCACTACGCTGCTGGTTATGCCTACCATAAATGAAAGGACACATTACAGTCCTGGTTGAAAAACAGTGCACCCGTCATTGTTTGAAAATGGTTGCAAATACTATCTGAGCCCAGGTCTGTGCAGAGTGCACCACCTGCATTTGTACACTGGAGGATGAGAGTCATGTTTCCAACTCCACAAATTCATCCATCACATTGCAAGTGTTCTCTAAAAGGATGTGTCTGGTGATATTCTATATTTTTCTTTTTGTCAATAATTCCCACGTGCAGACCCAAACCAACACTGAATGTATCAGTCTGTCACTGAGTAAGTGACTGAGCGATGAAGTTACACGATCGGTCGGCCGAGTGTTGGAGTTTCCTCATTTGCCGTTGTTCTTTCAAAATGAAAAGGCGGAGAACAGACCTTTTTATACGTTTTCTGGGGGGCGTGTCAGCAGTTCCACTCACCGGCGCGAATGCTCCTCTATCGGCGCATTTCCACCAGCTTCGGTGACGGAGGGCGTCTCAACGCCTTCCATTCATTTCCTATGGAGAGCAGGAGAAGCAGTCGCCCCAGTGCATGGTGGGAATGTTTCGGGAATGTTGGAGAGAGTCTGTATTTGCATAGAGTTGAAAATTGAATGAAACTAGATTCAGCAGCGGCGTCGCCTATTTCTTGCTTAAAATGTTTTCAGAAGTAGATTTTGGTGAATTGTTTAGACGGAATAACTGAAAGTTTATGAGCAGCCCACCATGTTGTTTCCTGTTTGAAACGGCGAGCAGAAAACCAGGGACCAATCAGGTGCATTCCACAATAGGATGCGAGTGGAGCAGCGCGTCCTCTAATGTCCTTGCCGGACCTGGTGGACATGTACCGCTGGATTTAACATTATAGACATGACCACTGTGTAACATTTGTGTGAGTCTTGTTTTAAAAAATGAAACTATATATTTGTGAGCCGTAAGGCCATAAAGATGAAATTCTTCAATGGTCCCAACAGGGAAGGGAAGTCAGAAAGTGTTGAGAGACGTACTAACACGTTGTTGGTTTGGGTCTTTTTATGGGATTCACTGGCAATGAGAAAAATACAGAACTGTCAGAAAAGGTGACAATGCATCATATATATTTTTTTCTATTTTATTGCTCTTTGAATATTTATGTTAGTTATGTAGGGGATAATTCATGGCCGCTAGGTTATTGAAGAAAGTGCATGCAGCACTGATGGTTGCTTCTGCAGATTTATTGGTCCTACCTTTACACCTCAGAGGTGATTCCCTGGCTCATACAATGGCAACTTGCCCATGATCAAAATGCAAACATTGTTCAATCATGTTTTGAGGTAATTAATATGAAAACTTGGTGTTGGCACCATTTTCCTGGTAACCTTGGAATAAACGTTACTTTACTAAATAACCCCACCGCAGCAGTCCTTACCTATAATGAACTGTTTGAGCTTTTCTTCAACGCTACAGGACGTGAAGGGAAGCTGTGCCCGATAAGCCTTCATTTGTCCCATCTTTACCTTACCTTGAACCTCCACTTGTATTACTCATCCTGAACCTGTCCCTAATTACCATTACACTGAATTGCCTCTATTAACAGTTTTAATATCCTCCTCTCTGCATGGACCCAACCATAAAACCCCAATTAAACAACCTGCCGCAATATGCTTTTGTCTTAGTGAGATCCATTCAATTCGTTTTCAATTTAAGTCACTGTGAAGATTAAGCTCAGTGATTGGAAAATAAAAAAAAAAATAGGGGGATAAAAATTACAAATAGAATCCTAATAATGGGATGTTGCAGTAGGCTTCCAGTTTGTGTTAAAGACGGAGAGAGAATATATCTACTAAGACTAATAGATTTGACACCGTAGTTGAAAGACCATGTTGTTAGAAACATGATGTTGAGATGAAACCCCTGGCTGGATGGTGGTGATAGAGCACTAAGGGCTCCATTTTCCAGTTTCATGCAGTTTTCCTCGGCTGATAGACTATTTCTTTTTTGCGTCTGCGCCTTTTTTGGTGATTTCCTGATACCAAAGGAACATGTTTGCACCGAGTTGGGAGCAGAGGGGCAGATGAGGTTGTGTTTACGCTGATTAGATGGCACAGCGCAATCCTGGTGCTCATTTTGGCACAAAATTGCGTTTGTGTTAAAACCTGCTCAGACTGCCTCTTATCGCAGCAGACGCAGGGCAATTTTCATGGATTTAGTTGGCACACGCACACAGACCTCTCCAAAATCACAAAACACCTGTTATCTATTTTGAGTCTGACCTCTTTCTGTTTGCCTCACCATTTTTTTTCTTTTATAGTTGGTGCAGATTGATAAGTGCATCAAAATATATTTTTTAATATAATTGAGTCTTAACCAATAACATCATCCACATGAGCGGAATCCGGTTGAAATGTGGATGCTGATGTTTGATGAGCGAGTTCCCCACAGCAACTTGTAGAATGTGCGGTTGATTAAACACATGCAGTCATCAATCAGCAACGGGAATGATGGGCGTGTTTCATCAACAGTTTCTGATTTAAGAGAGGGGGCTGTGTGTAATTTAACACGCAGATGGCACAGCAGCAGTAGCCTCATTTATTTCAAAATTTCTAAATATCAGTTAGAAAAGTTTAACAGTAAATCATTAGGAGTAACACAGCTGTCCTCAGGATGAGTGCTGAGCTCAGACAAACCTATCCGGGCGTTTTGATAACAAGCAAGATTCCAAATTCAGCTTGGAAAATCTTTTGAGTGAGTCACTTGACTTATAGTCGGGTTTCTGTGAAACGTCATCACAAAGCAGCGCGCGCACCTAGGGGACAGAAAGCACAGCATGTCTAGCAGAGCCAAATCCAAAGCGAGAGAGATGACGAGGAAGATGTTGTGCAGTAAACTGCACCAACCGCAGAAAAGATGGATGGAAAATGTTTAATATTCCGAGAGGATCACAAGCCTTTACTAACAACAGAAGGAGATTATGGATCCAGACCTGGTGGGTAAAGGCATTCTGGTCACACAGCAATAGCAAAGCAGCAGATGGTCATGGCGAGCTGTCATGCTCCACAGATCGATAGCAATGAACTGATCAACAACAGGCTGATCGACCCACACTCTAAGGATATATTTATATATGTTTAGTGACTATGTCATAAAACTTAAAAGTGATGTAAACCCAGCCCCGACTTGAATGGGACATCAAGCTCTGCCCCCTGTAACAAGTGCAAGCACCTCCCAGATTGTGCTGCAGTGGCAGCAGGCTCCACCCACAGCTGGAGCTCACTGAAACATCTGGAAAGCCCCCTGAGTGATAGCCTCAATCCAGCGGTGCACACAAAGTGATACCTAGAAATGTTCCTGTGGTCATAACGGGTTTTACAGACCAAGAGTGCCAGAACCACCGATAGAAGTCCCACCAAGGAATCAAGCAGTTGCCATAGAGCCAGCTCTCATTAATGCCTTTTTGACCTGTATGCCCAAACTATCTCTCAACCTTGGACTAATAACAGTGTGCCTTTTGTTTAAAATGTATGAGGTTTTGATTGACAGTATAGTCTTTTAAGTTTCCTCCTCACTGCTCCCTCTGTTTCTCCCCTCTTCTCTCTCTGCCTCCTCCTCCTCTGATGTCCTCTCCTTTCCTCCTCCAGCTGAGCGAGGTGGAGTTGAACGGGCAGCTCGAGCAGGTGTGCGAGCAGGTGTACAATGCGCTGCAGGCCCAGGCCATGGAGGCTGCCATGGACAGCATGGATACCATGGACACCCTGCCTATGCCGGGGTGCTTCCGGATGCGGAGCCACAGCTACGTGCGGGCGATCGACCAGGGCTGTTCGGGGGAAGAGGAAGGAGAAGGAGGGAGGCCGCTGCTCCTGCTGCCATCCTCCCCACCACGCTCATCTTCCACCACCGTCAGGACCATCCAGAGCAGCACGGGTAGGCCACTAGAAGGCATGACTGGATGTTCAGGATGAATGTGTCTTTTTTTTTTCTTAACACAAGTGTGTTCAAGCCTTTCACACCAGGGTCCACATGGAGAAAAATAGGTTTAGTCCTTGGCCGTGAGCCTTTACACTTTAGAGACTATCTTAATGATTTTTAAGCACTCTGTCCAGTACACTTGAATCTACAGTAGGGTCTGCACAATTAATCGAATATTAATCGCAATCACGATTTTGGCCTCTCACAATTAAATGAACATGATCGATATTGGCGTTTAAATTGCAAAGAAAACTCTGCTGCATAAATCAAGCACTTCCTAAACTAACAGTTAGAGATGAAACGTCAATCAGCAGCCGGTTGAAGGTTTTCAGCAGTCTCATATATCAGATTTTTTGCCGTGTCACACACACGTGCAGCTGCCACATGATGGTTTTATGTCGGCACACAGCGGTCAGTATACGTCACAAACACACACAAACATACACAACATGCTCTGTCATATTGATTAAAATAATCGCTATTATTATAACGTTGTTTTACGTAACATTGTTTTATGTAACGTTGTTTTACGTATACGTAACGTTGTTTAAAGCAACGCTGTTTAAAGCAACGCTGTTTTAAGCAACACTTTTTTAAGCAACGCTGTTTTAAGCAACGCTGTTTTAAGCAACGCTGTTTTACGCATCATTGTTTCATGCAACATTGTTTTACGCAACTTTGTTACAATTGTTACGTAATGTTATGTATGAAAGTCTGCTAAGGCCGGTTGTTGTTTATTTATGGTAGTTTCTTTGTTATGGTACTTATGTTGTTACATTATGTTGTTACGTTATTGTTTTAAAACAAACTATGATGTTAACCTAACCAAGTTGTTTTGTTGCCTAAACCTAACCAAGTAGTTTTGTTGCCTAAACCTAACTAAGTAGTTTTGTAGCCTAAACCTGACCAATCATTTCACAGCATCAACCACGTGGCATTGTACGTTTCTGCAAGCGTGACCTGAGGCTGATATGAAACATATTCATGAAATGCATTTTTGGTTCAGAAACGTCGACATTCAACGTACCCCACGGTTTTGCAGAAATGTAAAATGCTAACATTTTGTGCGACGACTGGGTTGGTATAATAGTTCAAAGATTACTTTCTAACAAATCTATAACTCTTAGAATCTGCAGATATGTTTAGTCTAACATCTTTCTAATACATTTCTCTTGCGCCGTTCTTTCATATAACTGAGAATATAGATAGTGTAAAAAATAGGCTACATCAAATTATTCCAAGGGACACACATGAGGGGGTCCCCGGTATATTCTCTAACTTGTAAGGGGTCCTTGGCTGAAAAAAGATTGATAACCTCTGGTTGTAACCAACGAGCAGTGCTGGGATGAAGCGCTCCCCAGCACCCTGCCAGCGCTTTTCTGCCAGAAAAAGACGCTACATGGACACATGCCCTTTTTTTATAATGCCTAGTCGTACATCTGCAGTTTATTTTTGTGAAAGTAACGCAAAAATAGAGTAAGCAGTAACTCAACACTCTACACTGACAGTAATATTGTAAATTAACGTATCACTTTCAAATTAAAGTAACTAGTAATATATAATATATTACATTTTCTAAAGTAACACTGCTCCTTCCACATCAATGAAGAGAGGGTTTGAGAACAGACTCATGTCCTTCTCAATAGCAGCCAAATCTTGAAAGCGTGTGATCAGTGATACAGTATGAGCAGTCACTTACTTCCAAATTTCTTTGCACAAATGTTGGCATTTCATTTCTCACTCAGTTGGGAAGTGTGAAACATTGCTGTCACTGATTTGCATATCAAAAAAGTTGAAGCGTCACAACTAGGGCTGTCAATCGATTAAAATATTTAATGGTGCATGATTGTCCATAGTTAATCGTGATTAATCGCAAATTAATCACACATTTTTTATCTGTTCAAAATGTACCTTGAAGGGAGATTTGTCAGGTATTTAATACTCATATCAACATGGGAGTGGACAAATATGCTGCTTTATGCAAGTGTATGTATATATTTATTATTGGAAATCAATTAACAACACAAAACAATGACAGATATTGTCCAGAAACCCTCACAGGTACTGCATTTAGCATAAAAGATATGCTCAAATCATAACATGGCAAACAGCAGTCAGTGTGCTGACTTGACTATGACTTGCCCCAAACTGCATGTGATTATCATAAAGTGGGCATGTCTGTAAAGGGGAGACTCGTGGGTACCCATAGAACCCATTTTCATTCACATATCTTGAGGTCAGAGGTCAAGGGACCCCTTTGAAACTGGCCACGACAGTTTTTCCTCGCTAAAATATAGCTTAAGTTTGGATCGTTATTTTTCTTCTTCATGACAAGCTAGTATGACATAGTTGGTACCAATGGATTCATTAGGTTTTCTAGTTTCATATGATACCATTATCTTCACGAACTTTAAAACTGAGCCCGCTACGAGGTAAAAGTTGCCTTAATGCGTTAAATATATTTGTGCCGTTAAGAAGAATTTGCCCTAACGCGTTATTATCACGTAACTTTGACGGCTCTAGTCACAACAAATGTTTTCCTGTGTGCATACATTTGCAAAACCAGTCTTTAAAAGTGAGGTCTGCGAACCACTCAAGGTTGCTCAGTTCAACAAGGCTTTCATTAAAAAAAAACATCAATTTCTGATGTCAGAATAGAACCGCTCCTGAACTGTCCCACAGCTAGGCCAGCTAAGCCACTGTGTCTGGAATCTCCTGCATTTACTGTGCCCTTTACGCTTTCTTTATACTGCTGCCATGTCTAGAGCACATTAACAAGATTCATGCAATGCATAACTTGTGCATTAACCCAATTTAGTATGATAAGGAAAAATCCAGTAAGTCTTGAAATTTGATATGGACATACTTTGGGCAAGTATCTAACAGAAGAACACATGAAAAATCACAATTTAATAACAGTCAAAGTCAGGATTTTTGAAAATTGAGGAAAAACGCTAAAATTGTGTTTATTAAATGTTTTTCCAAATTAAATATTTTTTTGTATCGTATATGTGTGCATATATTTGATATTCAACTAGTTATGAGTTCATAGATATTACATACTTCATTGTGCTCCTTGTAGTTTCTGAGATACAGACATTTTCTTTTCATACTATAGTCTTTGGGCACATGAGACTACTGTTTGGATTTTTGGGGGTTTTTTTTCCAAAAAGGTAGCAAACAGACTTATTTCCTGAAAGTGCATTGAAACCCATTGAAACTCATGGAGAATGACTCCTCAGGTGAATGTTTTCACCTGCTATGACATATAACAGTTCTGTTCAACTTTTATTTATATGGAATATGTAGATAGGAGCCCCTCAGATGTGTGTACTGAAAATAATAAAACATTGTTACTGCTTTTTCTAGTACATTTTCTACCATTTTTGAAAACACAGTAGTCCCATGAGCCCAAAGACTAAAATAAGAAAAACCCACTTGTCAGCCAAACGTTTTTTGAAAATTTCTTCAGATTTGTTCTCAGGCATGCCCAGAGAACATTTTCAATAAATTTAAAATTTCAGTCGCAGGCACAGATGGGTTAAATACCCAAGAGCCTTGAATTCATTGGTCACGCAAGACTACGATGAGTAGACTGCCAGTCTCGAATGGGACACCTTCAATCAGTTGATGAAATATATTAATTCATTTCGCTTTCTTTTACTTTCACTCCTGACTCTCACTATTTTCGAAGTCCTCACTTTTTCTATTTTCTCTCTCCTAGCTCAAGTTTAATCCTCACGTGTGATAATCGTTGGGCTGTTACATCATAATGAGTAACTAGCACACTGCTGCTTTAATCTGGGAATAGTATTCAGATGTGTGATAATATGACGAGCCAAATGAATCAGCTCCCCGGTTCTCTCGATAGAGCTGACAATTATCTGGCCTCCATTTTCAAGTGTGACTATTTTCTGTGGAGTCTCATGAGATGGACTGTTAGTTACATTTGTCACCTGCATCTAGGGCTGCCCCCGTCTTATTCGACACAGAGAGGCAACTGTTGGTTCTAAACAACAATAGCGGCTCCTGAAGAGGTTAGCGTAGATACTGTAGCATCAGTTCTATCAGAACTGGAGAGTATATCTTCATTGAAAGAAGAGCAAAGAACGGCACTGAAGGCTTTTCTAGATGGTAAAGATGTTTTCGCTCTTCTCCCGACTGGCTTCGGCAAGAGTTTGAGTGACAGATGGCTCATCCAATCACCTGCCAAGTATGTTTTGAAAGTGCCTGCCCTTTTCCAAACAGTTTCCAGTGACGGCTTCTCATGGTTTCGTGTATAACAAACCATCTGGTGGGTCAGGGTACCAGGGTACCACAAATGAGACAACAATTAGCTAGCTAGTGCACCCCGGGGTCCCTCAACCTCACTCCCTGGCTGTATTCGAAACCGCATACTATACCAGTAGTACGTAGTGATTTGGCCAAAATGTAGTATGTAGTATGTAGTAGTATGCGAACAAAAGCAAAATCTACAGTATGCCAAAAATACCCGGATGTCGTACTGATTTGGAAAAAATCTACAGTATGCATCGGACCAGTCTACCTCACCTACTGTGTCCCACAATGCAAAGCGCTGGACCACAACGGGCTACGATTACAACAACAGCAGCAGCCAAAAATGGCTCGTTTTTTAAATTTTTTTCGTAGCTATTTTATCACTAAATTCACTTTTCAAATTCAAGTTTTTAAGGCGAGAAATCAACTGTGTACATTTTTAATATCGGCAGTTTTACGAAGTTAGATGGTGAATCGAACATTTGTTCCACCATTGTTGGAGTTTAGAAGCTCCACAAAATGCTGTGACAGCTACCTAGCGCCTGCCGGAGTCGCTGCCAGCCAGCCGGGTAGTCACTCTTAGAGACCGCTATGAGCTGGCTGGAGCTTTCTCAAGAGACCGGTCTGTAGACAAGAGGCTTTTATCTCCTTGTTGACGGATAGTTTGTTTAATTATCACAGCACAGATGTCCATTGTAAATTAACAGGAACCTGTGTTTAGCTACCTTTTTATATATATATATATATATATAAGGCATATATAAGGCACCCAATGGCATCACATGACTGACACGGAAGTTGTAGTACCGCCGTTTGTCCACTACGGAAATCAGCTTCAAACCCCGCCGCTCTTCCTGAGAGCTTGGTGCAGCCTCTCCCGGTCCTGGCTGCCCACAATGACTGCTGATGGCTTTTTTCCCGCATAAATGTGTGTGTAGCGTTGCCAACTTCCACTAGTTGAAATACAGAACGGCCGATAGTGGCAGCCAGATGTTTTGTTGAAGCGGGGTTTGATCGTGTGAGGGACGGATCAAACCTGACTGAACTCACATATTCTCCGGTGTTTACGACTGTCTCCTAATTGCCTGCAGCTACCAACATCTGTGGAACTGCTCATTCTGCAGACAAACATGTCCACATTTTAGATCAGCAGAAAAGAAGGCAGTTTAAAAGGCTAAAACCAGTCGCTCCAAGCCCCAAAACAAAAAGCCACACAAGTCAGCAATGCAGAGACGGTTCATTCAAAGCTTAGTACATCAGAGAGTCAAATTTAATTCAGCATTAATTCAGATTCATTTTAAAAAGAACATGTTAAAAAAAAAGTAAATTAAAGCATATATTTTATTTATCAATTATGGCCACATTCTACTGTATATGTTCAATGAAAAAATATCTGAATATTTGGAAATGAAACAATTTATTGATTTCTACTGCCACCTTTTGATATTTATATTCAATGTTTTACTCATGTGCCCCAATAATGTAATGTTTTTGAGTTAAAATATCTTCATTTTGGGGCTTTTCCAAACAATGTGATATGAACAGTGATATGTTTTGAATATACAGTATGTGTGGAAAAAGACAGCCGCATTCCTTTTGAAACAATGTAGGCCACTGGTTTAACAGGGATCAGTTCAAACCTCATTTTGTTATTGTCTTCTTTTTTAATCTGGACTGCCGTTTTGTAGATTACATGAGTAGATAACTCTTCTTACTGCAGAGATCCCTTTGGGCGCAAAAAGCCCGTCCCTTTTTTTTTTTATTTGACTCCGTAGCGTCTACACTGGATCAGCCACAGCTCTGCTGTGTGCTCCGAGGCAATTTCACAGAACTCACAGTCCAATACAGCATCACGCTGTTACACACATAACAGGAGAAAGAATTACGAAACGCTTCGGGTTGCAGTTACGTGCATAACTGCACTCTGCTGTGCACCGTAACAATGAGGCAGAAATCTCACAGAGATAATCTTGTAAAAGCCAAAAAAAGGCTGTCTTCATGCGTGGTATTCAGATGAGAACATGCCAGAGTGGATGCCACAGGGTGTCGGCTGTTTGGTATTAGAGCCGTCTTCATTTTCAAAGTGCTCAACTGGAGATGACCTACATTTGGCTGCTCCTCTGGGAATTCTTATAGAGTTAACCAAGAGGATAAATGGACACACACACACACATACACACACACACACACACACACACACACACACACACACACACACACACACACACACACACACAGATAAGCACAAGTGTGTACTGTATGTATATATTATTCACTCATGCACACACGCGCACATTCTCCTGCATCACACAGTACAGTAAATGGTTATAGCTCCACATCCACATGACTGGAGATTGTGCTGATAGATGTTGGTCCGATGTCTACTGAAGTGAATTATCCACTCAGGCCTATCAGTGCAACCGAATTATTATCACCACAGGACGTTAACAGCTTCATTTGGCATTTTTATTTGTTGACTCATCTACATCATCATCAGTGGTATATTTGATCAAACATGAATCCTAACCCACAAGGCACGGAGGGTAACACTTTATAATAACCATCATTTATAATAGTTAGTTAATAGTTATTTTACTGTTAACAAACAATGAAATGATAATTAATAATGTCTACTAATTATTGGTAATGTTATAATTTGTTATTTTATCATTAGTTTGTGTAGTATGAAATAATTACCTCCGCCAAGGCTGAAGGCCTAGGAAGGAGGTTATGTTTTCACCCGCGTTGGTTTGTTGGTTTGTTGGTTTGTTGGTTTGTTGGTTTGTTGGTTTGTTGGTTTGTTGGTTTGTTGGTTTGTTTGTTTGTTGGTTGGTATGTCTGTTAGCAGGATTACTCCAAAAGTCTACGATGGATTTGAATGAAATTTTTGAAGGGGTGGAGTGTGACACAATGAACAATCCATTAGATTTTGGTGGCAATCCAGGTCATGGTCCGGATTCAGCGATTTTTTTAATGATTCCGATCAGCCAGAACATTAAGACCTCTGAGTATAACACATGCACAGGGTAACTGATGACGCGTTGATGACGCATGACCCGGCCTCTTTCCTTCAGAGAGAGAGACAGAGAGAGAGTGGGCGGTAGGGGCCAACCATAGAATCTGCATTTTTTCACATTAAACTCTGTGAAATTACAGTTGAGTTTGACCAAAGCACACTTGGTGATTGTTGGAAAGAGTAACGACGACGGTTTAAGTGAATTTTATTTTGTTTCTGTCCACTTCTAGTTAGTTTATAAATGATATATTGTGGAATAGCTCATAAGAGAAGATAACAATTACATTATCATTACATTAGTAAAGTATTTATTATCAGTTTAGTGCTGTACACATAACATTTCATATACTATATTAAGTATTCATTAATGATTTCCAAATGATGTGTTAACTCTGAATAAATTGTTTGTAAAACATCTATAAACATTACATAGATAGATTGGACCAGAAACCAATTATTAACTATTGACACAGTATTAACCATCTATCTGAATAATGTTTATAGATGGTTTTTTTTTATTTTTAAGTATTTATTAACCATTTAACAAGGTACAGTATTATAATCATCAGTTGTAAATTTATAATAGTCATCCAAACAATGTTTATAGAAGGTTCAAAAAACGATTAACCATTAATAAAGTGCTACAAATATCTATCTATGTAATGTTTATAGATGTTTTACAAACAATTTCTTAAGGGTTTACAAGTAATATCTTAATAAATAACAAATACTTAATATAGTATATAAAATGTGATTATGTTTGCAACAATAAACTGTTAATATAACATAAATTATAGCATCACTAATAATTAGTAAACACGAATAATTGTAATGTCATGGTTTCTTAACAGAAAAATAACTATTAACTCAATTTTAATTAACGATCAATTTACCATTTATAAATGATGGTTATTATAAAGTGTTAGCAAAAAAAACATTAGGAGGCTCTGTCCAATGGTAATAAAAATCCACACAGCTCGTCTAAACTCACAAATTAACTTGTCATATGTTTAATCCGTACATAAACCAAAGCGTGAAAATAACAATTTAGTTTTTTTTGGTTTCAGCTGATCTGGCGACCGCTGTCTGGCACACAAGCCCGTATAAAACCACAACGTGTTGATTTTACACTTCGGTTTTATTCCACAGATAAAATTAAATTAACATAGAAAATAAAACTCAATAAAATCTATACTATTAATGTTTCGTCTGTGATTGGCATTGATAACGAAAATGCAGGTATACGTGAGAGGCACACATTCCCATCACGTGTTCTCCAGTCTTTTTATCTGTTCTTGGACACTTAAAAATGTTTGAAGCCCTGGATAAGCCCTGTAATGCAAGGCAGAAAAAATCAGATAGATGAATTAAAACTGAATGCTTTTATCTATGCAATAAATGTACGTTTATCTTTATCATTACTAACTAGTCGGCATCAAATTATTAGGTGGGAGAAAGCGCTGGTGAAATTGAAAGGCTTCCTTCTGAGGCCAAAATTGAATGAAATTGTCTTTTTAAATTGTATAATTTGACTTGTGTGGTGACAGAGCGGTCCATTAGAGCTGAATCAGTGGAGCCCGTCTCATCGTGCATTTTAAAGAAAGGTTTCCTGCTCTAGTTCTCAGCCCTTGTCCTTGACAGCGGAGAGCGCTGTAGCTGAAGCATAATGACGTTTGTGATGAAAGAGAGAATGAATCAGATCAGCCTGAGAGAAGAAAGACAGATAGAGGGAATGAAAGAGAACGCTTAAGCACCAGAATAAAAAACTAAAACAGGATAGAAAATAGACACAAAGATGAGAGTGCTCCACAGAGAGAGAAATACTGAATACCAACGTGACTGAAGGAGTGAGAAAGGCCGAGTCAGAGGTTTCTATAGTAAAATGCAACTTAAATGAGGTCAGCGTGAGTTAAGCAGCGGAGCAGGCTGATGAGCTGTGTAAGCCCAGTTAATCACCTCCTCTCTTTGTGCTTCCTCTTCGATCCAACTTTCCCACCAGCCCTCTCTGTGTTCTCCATTCAGCTGCTGAGGACACACTTCACATCAGCCATATAGCATTCTCCATGTTGATATCAAGACTTCATGTAATACTAAAAGAGCTTCTTTGGAGTGCTTTCTCTCAGTATGATGTTTGACCTTTGTTGAATGTGGTTAACACCAGTCCTTCCAGTCTCTCTCATAAAGACAAAAAGGCCACAAGTATTTACTGTATAGTTCAGTATGCACATTTATACACTCACTATACACAAAGTTAAAACTAATGCAGTCTAATCCTTCAGCTCTGCAGTGAATCCTCCCCTCATGAGTGTTCAGTTTTTATGTTTTAGAGAGGCTGTAGTTTGTGCTGCTGTTGAACTGTATTTTACTGACAGTCTGCCCACCTCATTTATATCAATGAGTCGACTAAATTTAGTGAACTACTCTCTACTACTCACTACTCTACTTAATGTAGACTAGTTAATGAACAGATGAGTACAGCAATTAATCATGACTGGATGAGGTATTCCAGATAAACAGTGAATGATCAGCTCAAACTGATCATCAAACATCTTTATGGTACCTTTTACATTTTTTGACAAGTCCAAAATGAATGTTTTGTTCATCTCTGTGGAAGATATCTGACGTTTGGTTGTCGTTTATAACAAGGCTTGTGAGCCAACAGTATAACGACGTTGGTATCACGTTACGTTTTGACGTCAGCACATATTAGCATCTTGGCTTAGTCATCCATACAGGTCTGCAATGGAGTCCTTTCCCCGGACAAGACTCCATTGCAGTCGTCCAGAAGGGAGGTGATGAAGGCGTGGATGAGGGACTCTGCCACAGAATCGGAGAGTGATGGCCGGAGTCTGGAAATGTTTTTGAGGCGGTAGAAGGCAGATTATGTGACGGATTTAATGTGTGACTGAAATGAAAGGGTGGAGTCAACGATGATGCCCAGGTTGCAGACCTCGGAGGATGGGCAGATGGAGCTGCCATCCAACCTTCCGGAGCAGTACCTTAGGGGCCACCTGCATTCATTCCAAATGAGCTGTTTACAGTCTGCATTAAATGTTACTGCTGGTTTATGATGGCTACTTATCCACAGATGGAGGTGGCACAACAGCTGACATTGACCTGACATTGATACTGGTGGTCATGCAGGCCAGCTGAGCTGATGGCACATGGCCAAGTTGGAAATAAATGTATCTGAGCAGTGGAGAGGCCAGGAAGTGTAGCTGTTACAGATGTCCAAGTTACAAGGTTATGCCCCATACTGGCACTCAGACAAAGTAAACAAAGTTTTGCAGAATTTAATATTAATTAAAGTAGTCTTCCATAAAGGTTATGCTTGTCATATATGTGAAGTTCACTCCCCCTTGAGTGAGATTCAGGCAAAACCTTTCCACAGACTGCTGAAAGCTGAAGAGAAGAGAAGCAATGTGAAGTAATACTTTAAATATCCAGGCTTAAGGAAATTAGGAGGTGGGGAGAAGTTCTGCTACAACTCAGAGCTTAGCATACCACATCTAGTTCAGGGACCAGGTCCCACACAGTTAGCTCCGGTAACACTGCAGTGTTTTATGATGCCAAATTTGCAGTGCCCGATGGGAACGGGCCGAATGCTTGGCCCCCAAAAGTACTGCTTGCACCGCTCATTGCTCGTTGACTCTAGGGAAGTGAAGAAGAGTCACGTTGTACATCCGGCAGCAAAAGTGAACTGCAGTCAATGAGCCGCAGCCTGTAAAGGCCCGCTGTCAACATATTCTCTCTCCCAACTCGTCAAATACCGTCGCTCGGTCAGTGCCCCTTGGCATAGGAGACCGACGCACGGGATACCGCTCTTGAGTTACTTTTGGACAGTCCAGGGACGCCCTGAGTGGACTCTCATGCTATTGATACTATGTCAGTTGCTCCGATTGTCTAATAATACCGCGGGTCAGTTTACATTGGAGTTAGTTGAAAACCCGGTTCGTCACATTCCGTTGCTAAAGGGTACCACTGTGCGTCGGTTTCCGATGCCGAGGGGCACTTACCAAACGGCGGTATTTGATGAGTTGGGAGTGAGAATGGGTTGCCGCTGCGGACGACATGCCCGACTCAGTGTGCAGATCCCTGAAGCCCCGCCCCCACTGCCATTATCGCTGGTCAATTCAAAGTTTATTAATATTTGAATTTCCAAATTGCACCAACTATGACACTGCACGTCCTTGGGTCCCCAGCAATACACCCACCAAGTGTGAAGTAGATCGGATGAGCGGTTCTTCAGATATGCAAAGGACACACACACACACACAGATACCCACATACCCACAGATAGACAGAGATTCTTTGCTTTATATTTAGTTTGTCATTTCAGATAGGATGATTTCACCTGTGTGTTAACAAGTTGAATATCTGAGCTGAATCAGTTTAGCTGTGTCACCCAATACACGGACACCTTTTGAGAAGAAGTGTAGTTCTCAATTTAACATCGTCATTCCAACCCTCAACTATGGTCATGTTTTTTGTTTTTCATTTTCAAACTTGCTCCAACTGACGCTGACTCAAGTGACATCACTTGAGGATATTTATCAGACTTAACACAGTTCTCTTTGGGGACACCAAAGACTTTTCCACATATGCAGTAGTACTCCCCAAATAGGTAGCATTCCCTTTTAACACAGTCAAGCAGTTTCTCAACACACTACATGTCAGTCAAAGGAGCTGACGTCCAAGATCAAGAATCTCCTCTTTGAAACAAGGCCCCAGTGAACCTTTAGCTTTCTGCTGATGCATCAAAAACCAAGTGATGAGCTGCCCTGACCCTGTCCAAAAGCAAGCTGAATTTTCTGCTGAAACACTTGAATTACGACAGGCCAGCTCTGTCTGGAGACGAGCAGAGGGGAGAGGAGACCGGATCACCGCTGTGGAAGACTGATTTAACAGAGACAGGGAGGAGGAGGCTTTTCTCCCTGCAAATTTAAATTTACAGGGTAAAAACCTCCTTCTATGAGGATTATCCTCATATTCCATGTTTAGCCCTTAGGCACCCTTACAGCCAACACTCGAAGTTTGTATCTAAGTCTAAGTATTACAGAGACAGAGATGGAGGAGGCTGAAGACAGATGTGGGCAATGACAACCTTGATTTATCTATAACAACAGAGAAGAGGAAGGTGATTACAGTACACCAATGCTGTCTAGAAAGGACATTAATATATAATTAATTTGCAGCAGCAGATGAAGGAAACATAATGCCAACTGCTTTTCTATTAACATAATGAGGACACATTTAAAATTGTTCTTATAAATAGGACGTTTTGTCCATCCAATGTAGTGTTTTCCACACATACGAACAAAGAATTGATTGCGGCCGCTGATGGCACCATGGTGGTCCCGTTCACAAGGTCAGATTCACAAACAATATTACGCTATTGATATTACAGCTCAAACACGGCCATAAAGTTTGCAGCTGGGTGCAATTTGCCCTTTTTTGCATCTGATTGCAGTTATCCATGTGGCAAAGTATAAATGTTGTAACTGCGTGTGACTGTTAGCGCTGATCTTTGTGAATTGGACTGTTTTTGCAATGAGGCTCATTTGCATAGAGAGGGGCCAATTTTGGGCCAAATGTACGCATACAGTATAATCTGATTTAAATATGTGCAAATAGCAAAGCAGCACCGTGACGCTATTTGCTTGGCAGCGCAGTTAGGGTTGCATTTTATCCTTTGTGGGTGCTTTGAGAATTATATGGTTTCTTTTTGTCTTATTTGTGCAGATTTGGTGGCAACAAAAGCCATGCAATCCTTTTGTGAATTCACCTTATAGACTTTACTTGTGCGGGCCGCCCAGTTATAATAACGGCCGCCAGAGCATATTTGGCAACCCGTTTTAGCAGTTTTTATTCAAATTTTGTATCAATCCGAGAGAACAACGCCATCCAAGATTGATTAAGTAGTGGACAGTCTCCCCTTGCTCTTCCCATACCTATTCGTTCTGCTATTGCGAGAAGGGTCTACTGACAATCGCACATGCTCTGCAAAGAAACACAGAGAAGAAGACAGCTGGCCGAATTCCTGAATAGAATCAATTCAGAGTTTGCGAATGGTTAGTATCATGAACACATCTGCACAAATTTGTCCAAAGCTTAACTCCATTAACTCTGATAAGTTAGTCTATCCATGTTCAACGCTGTTAATGTCGGATACCCAACTCTTCAAGTAAGAGTAAGGGTAAGGATAGCTATAAGTTAACGTTAGGTGGGTTGTCGAGGTTAGCACGCTGTACGCTGGGTGTGCCTCCTTTCGCAGTTTGTTGGTTTACTTGTTTGCTTGTAGGAGGAACCCATTACTTTTTGGGATGGATCCGAGTCATGATGCAGATACATTCATTATTTTTGGCTGGACTGCAGAGGGCCAGCCCACACAGCCCAAACACAAAAGTCTGTCTGTCTGACTGACTGACTGGCCGAGTGTTAGAGTTTACTCATTGGCCGTTTTTCTTTCAAAATGAAAAGGCATCCAACTTTTTCGACCCTGCTCGGTGGAGGAGGCGGTACAGTTTTACAGTTGCAGAAGACATACAGTTACAGTTTGTAGTAGTGAAAAACTCCTGAGCAAATGTAAATATTCAGACTAGAGATAGGGACCAGCAGAGTACGCCATCTGAAAATGTTTCCATTAAATTGTTGTGCAGGTTTTTGGAAAAATGCAGTCAACTATCTTTCCACAAATCTATTTTTTGAGAACGTGACAAGACTATGTAATGACTCAACCTCTCAGTAGGACTAACTCTGATTCATCATGGCATTTCATTGCTGCTTCCCACCCTCATATGACATTTGTGTTTTTCTTTTTTTCTTTTTTTAAAGGAATAGTTCAACATTTTGGGAAACTTGGATATTACTTTCTTTCCAAGAGTGGGATGATTAAATATCAATCTCATGTCTGTGTGTAAAGCATGGCAATGGGGTCAGGACATGGTTCTTGTTTGTTTTGTCAGTAATGTTTCCCACACAGATCATAAAGTCTGGCAGTGAATCAGACTTTTTAGTGCAATACACACCACTCTGGCTGTACTACTTTTGACAATAGTTTCCTATGCTAAGAGACCAACATGCCTGAGCTTGTTTTCCTCTCCATTGTATAGCCCATGATGCTACAGGACAGACATGCATGTCTGATTGACCCTTTTACTGCTGACATCATGATTACGTCACGTTGTTAGCTGGAGGCAAAACAAAGGAAAGACTGGAGGCTAACACGAATCACCTCAGAGTAGCAGGCTAAAGTTACACATCTAAAATGTCATCTTGCTGTGTTGTTGGGTGCAAGAATCGATATCACATACATTTGAGAGGACAAACTGTGATTCGAGGATCTAGCGTGCTGCAAGCTTTTCAGAGATGGAGAGAAAACGCTGCTAATAGTTTCGCTTTGCGTTCTGCTAACCGTAAATTAGCCCTCATGACAATCACATAACCAGCGAGCAGACCGGATGACACCCACGGGAAGAACCCAGGATTTACCCAGCTTTGACCTTTGTGTCTGGCTTGCAGTCTATGCTGCAAAATAGTGTCGTATCTTTTCTGCGACAGTGCTGTTGAAGTGATGATGAAGGATGCTCCGAGGACACTGTTCTTGCTGGTAAAATAGAGTTTATTACAAACAAGCCACACATGTCATACGGACGTCGCGAGCAGTCCGGAGGCCTCCAGTCGAATATGAAAGTCCTGCAGCTTGGGGGCCCCCGACCACCTTATATCGGGTTCAGGCCCTCCAATCACCGAGCTAAGATATGAACTCATGTCTTAGGTATTCTCCTACATGTTTATCTTTCAGCCCCTGGCCTTTGCCCTACTTCTTTCACATATGTTTTTAATTAGGGGCCTCTCAGTCCGGCATCAGACCTGAAAATATACCACATATTCCCCCCTTCGAGACTTAACAAAGTCTCGAAAAAATAAGAGAAGAAACATACAGGTGTATCAACATGACAAATTTAACAACCTGTCCTTATTACCATTGAAACAACTTTATGGAGTATAAAAGTGAGAGTGAAAAACCTGTCAGGCAGCTAATCTTTCTTGAACAATGTATTAAACAATGTATACAGGAAAATTCTCTCACGGTCCCTCTGCCAAGGCGACCATACGTCGTACTCCATAACACTGACATGAGGAATTTTTAGCAATTTGTATATGGAAATGATTTAAGCAAATGCATATGGAACTCTCAGCAAATTAAAACAAAACAATGTCCAAAGTCAGGCTGGTCGACCCATCGCACCCTTCTATGAACCTTTTCCTGCCTACCCCACTGTCCCTAAACATCGAGAAAAAGAAAAAGAAAACATCTGAGGTCCCATTGTATTTAGAAACCATCATTTCTCAAGCATGTAATACACAAAAAAGAAAATTCCTTTTCAATAACACTAAGGTAACATCTCAGAGAAGACATAAGACTGTATAACGCTGTAGTTTCTCAGCAGCCTTGACGCCGGTGTAGTATCGATGACGTCTTGACTCTGGATGTTGTATCGACAGTCCACGTTCAGAGTTCTTCAGGCCATTCGTATTTTCATGTTTGAAATGTCTGAATCCATTCAGCCCCTCGGAGTCCCTGACAATCCACCACCCTCACAGTGTTCTTCCCCCAGAATGTTCTAGAATGAAAGAAAAGAAAACCAGTATCTTTTGCATACAGAACAGATACAAATTTAAACATCAAACACAGAATAAGAACACTTTTATAAGTAAAAATGTGAAATTAGAAATCATAAATGTGAAATTAATCATATTGTTCATAAATGTCCATTAATCATATTGTTCATATTAGAAATCATAAATGTGAAATTAATCATATTGTTCATTTGTTGCCATACCCCCCCTTCGAGACTAAACAAAGTCTCGAAAGAGCAACACAACATCAACACTACACAAGCAAAAACAGAGGTAAATAATATGATTATGTTTTAAAATGGATATTCCTCCATCACTTCGATCTTCATTGCGTCATCCTCTTCCACGTCCGTGTCAGCTTCGTGTAATAATGGCATCAACGTTTGATCGCCGGGCAGCACAACTCCAACCCATTTAATTATCATGGCCTTTGCAAAGGTCAACAACATCGTGCAAAAACAAAACATCACGCACAACGACAGAACGAGCGCTACCAAAACCTGAACTAACACTGCTCCTAGTGGCCCCAATTTATCCTGCAACCAAGCGTTTGCAGACCATCCCGCGTCTTCTGATGGGCCAAACGCATCTCTTATGAGCTTCAATGCCCCTATGACACTAGTCATATTGTCAGAACTATCAGGAATCAACGTATAGCAAGCATCTCCTGATAAATTTAAAGCAACACATAAGCCCCCTTGTTTGGCCAAAATATAATCAAGAGCCATGTCATGTTTCAGCAACGTCAGTCTGTGACTTCTCTGGGTGTTTGACAACAATTCGAAACCTCTTATAGTTTCGTTTGCAAAGCCCTGTAAGGTGTAGGTAATGTTGTCGATGTGATCTGCCAAGAACGTCACACCATACCATGGAAAAAATCCTATACCCCACTTCTCTCCTAAACTTATTCTCCAATGGAAGGATTCCAACTTGTGAAACTGTGCCAACTCACGTTTTCTCCTACTACTTGAAGCGACATCAGATTGGACCCCCTCTGTCCCTACTCCCTTCTGGATAGTAAGAACCTCATATGGAAGTTTCAACAGTGACATATAACAGCATCCCGTCCACCCATATGGTAGAAATATGTATGCCTTATTACCACAGACCCACCAAATATCCTTGAAATTCCCTATAGTCACATTCCCTGGCAATATCTGGTTATGTACCCTCAAAATTGTCTTCTTTTTGTGTTGTGGTGCCTGAAAAGACGCTTCATACGAATCATTACTATTCCCACGTTCCATTTTACCCAAGTCCATCATATATTTATCACACTTTGATAACCCCATAAACGTTCCTGGCCCTTCATGAGTTGTATTTGAACAAAAACAGCTGGTAGCTCCCACTGCTGTCACCTCCATTATATCAGGGACCGCTGTTCTGATATCTTCATGCTGATCGCGTATATTTACATATGGTAAACCTGCCACCCAAGAACAAGTCAATCTAGGCTTAAAAAGGTTCATTGCTAAAGCCATCACTTTATCCACTGATGATTGCTGTTGATACAAGAGCCATGATAATGCATAATTTTGACACATAGTGGTTAGTGGTTCTGGTATAGTCTCTAAAATCGAAGGCCATGAGCTTGGCGATCGGATTTTCACCAGATACGGACCATCCGTTTTCACAACCGATCTTACGGAGTGGGTTACTTGCTGAAACCATAAGTTCCTACCTGCCCACGGGTCTGCGATTTGTAACACTGAAGGATCAAACCCAAATGCCTTCCATTTAGTGTCTCTCTTCTGCAATACATGGTTCTGTTCAAACATCTCCTGTGATATCTGATCTGAGTCAACAAACTCCTTTCCCATATCTAAAATATTCCTCTGAACAGTCTCAGATGAATTTCCAACCTTCACTTCCTCAATCTCCTTCCTACTACCCACACTAATCCCCATCTCCAACATAGACTTCCGTCTCTCATTTACCATCTCTTTCACTTTCAAGGATACTTTATCAAGTGTCTGTGTCACATTCTCCAATTTCCTAGGCGTTAATATTACCGCCAAGGCAGTACTCTGATTGGAAGCATTATCATTATTTATTGATTTCAAATTTAAAGTAGCAGCCTCTAAGCTGGACGTAGATGACTCTACATCCTTTTCTTCTATCCTCTGTTCTCTAACTTCAACAATGTCATTGCTTCTGTTCACTCTAGGCTCTATTTTTGACACTTGCTTCTCGACTAAATTAACCACATCCTTAAAGGTCCAAGATGTCATATTAGATGTCTGCGTTGTATTTACAAATGTCGTAGATGCCACGGATGTCGTCACTGTTGTAACATTCATCCCCTTTGAAGTCATAATTAGAGTAGTAGCCAGAGTCGGTGTATGAACATTCTTAGTTGTTTTTGGAACTAATGTAACAAGCTTTATCTGTGTACTAATCACCTTTGGTTACTGTAGTAAATTGTACGCTGTTTAATTCCTAGTTTTTTTTGCAAAATCAATTTCACCGTCTTATCCACAAACTCTTTCCCATTGTCTGAGGATATTCGATCTGGAAGTCCCCACCTGCTTATGACCTCTCTGCATAAGAACTTGGCAACCGATTGAGCATCCTTTCGTTTTGTTGGACAGGCCTCAGGCCATCGTGAAAATCTGTCCACCACGACTAGCATGTACCTTTTCCCTTCAATCGGTTTTATCATGTCAACATAGTCTATAACTAGTTCCACCTGCCTATGACATAATCAATCTGTTCAAGCAAACATGGTGCCCAAAAACCATACTCTTTGGTAATCTTTCTCTTAACTTCCCCCCTTGCAACGTGAGCTAAGCCATGCGCCTCCTGAATCATCAGACCCAACAGGTCTGGAGGTGATAGTATCAACCCCTCATGATTTCTCCAAAGTCCAGTAGAATCTCGGGTGGCACCTCGGTCTAGCCACAACTGTTAATTTCTTTGATCTCTTCCTCTCCAGGGCTGCGCTTGATCAAAAGCTGGCTGTAGGTAGGAGACAACTGGAACCACCGGCGGTGGCTGGAACGATTGGAGCTGAACCTGGTTCGGCTGTGGTAGTGGTACTATTTGATTTAGTGGAGCCTGATTCTGCATAACCAGAGCCTGCTTCTTCTCCATCCTCTTGTTATCCGTCAGTTGTATTTGATTAAGTTTCCTGAGGGTCTCTTGGTCCTGGTCTTTTTGATCATGTTCCTTTTTCCTATACAGCTCAACTTGGTGGGCTATATGAGCCGCATAAACCCTCTTTTCCATGCTTCCAAGACCAACCACCTCTGCCAATTTGCTTCTCACTGGCAGGGGCAACCCCTTCTGTATTCTGGTTCGCAAAATCGACTGCTCCATTTGATTCAAATCCGGGTCATTTCCTGTGATACTTCTCCACACTTGATGAACTCTCGACACATAGGCCCTCGGGTTTTCCTCTTGTCCCAGTGGATCAATAAAAATATTGTCAGGATGTACGTTTGTCGGAAATGTGTCTTTCAGCGCCCTGCACACTGGGCCTCTACTTGCAGCAAACAGCTCTGAATCATTCACAGCAGTTCCCACATATCGATTAAGTCCAGCTTTCTGTAGAATCTCTTCCATAGCGTGAATTCCAATGAGGCAGGCCAAGAGTCTCTTTATATCTCCCATGGCCAGTTGCTCTCCCACTGTGATTTCTTCCAACTTTGAAATCCAAGGATGTGCTCCATCTTGAAGAGTAGGTAACTTTTCGCGTATGTTTGACATATCTGTATTCTGCCAAGGCTTGTACTCCAACTTCCGTCCTCGGATAATGACTGGACAGATTTTTCCAGTCTCCTTCTTGTTTCTTGAGCGCAATGCATATCTCATAGCTGGTTTTGGGGAGCTCTTCTTCTGTAACTCTTTTTTCTGTCTATACAGTTCCTCCAATTGTTCTTCCAACGTTCCTTGGCGATCAGGGCTGGGACTTCTATCCAAGCATGAAAAGCATTCCTCTATGCTTCTTTCGATTTCTCTCATAGTTTTCCGTGCATCCTCTTCATGGCCCTCTTCCTGGCCCTCTTCATCCTCACTGTCATCAGAGTTATCATTTCCTCTTATTTCCGCTCTTGCCAACATCCGCCTGACTTCAGGGTCATATCCTCCTCTGCACCCTTCCTGATCGCTTTGGTCACTCTCGTTTCCATGGTCCCGCTTTTGCCTCCTAGACCCAAACTTTGTTTTACTCTTACTTTTGGATCTTGGATACATCGTTATAGTTGTCTCCGCTCGTCCTGTTTCTATTATTCTGTCCTCCTCGTTTCTGATACGGTAGTCACCTTCCTGACTGATCACCGGGATTTGAGGATAGATTTTCTTAGCCATCGTCTTTACCTCATAGGGTGGTGGTCCCATCACAGGGTTCATGTGTGAGAACGATGAATTGGTGTCTTTCCTTAGTTTTTCTGTTTGTTCTGTGTTTTGTTTTATTTCTTCTTCAACTTTATCCCTCTTATCGTTTGCAGCTTTGATCAGTTTCTGTCCCTCATCTTCAAATAACTGGAGAATGCCAAGCTCCACTTGCCTCTTCTCTTTGCGTTTTATCCCCTTTTTTCCCTTCTTTTGCTCAGCTTTGTATGTCGATTCAAGTACTAGCATTATTCCAATTACATCTGGGTTAAGCGTCCCCTCTATTGGCCATGGTTGGTCAATTTCAGGCCAGCGTTTGTGCCATTTTTCCGATATTTTTGCAATGTTTGCGATGCCCCTAATTAAAGGATTATTCTTCTGTACTATCTCAACAGGAGTGATTACTTTCGGATTTTTAGTGTTCTTCTTCCCCATTATAACGGCTTCCTTATGTTCCGTTATTGTACTTTAAGAAGTAATTGTTGAAATTAAAAACTACTCAAGGCTTATTTAGATTACTTCCCCCCTTTTTTTTTTTTTTTTAAATCCAATTACCCAATTAATCAATTAACCAATTATCCAATTAACCAATTAACCAATTAACCAATTAACCAATTCTCCAATTAACCAATTAACCAATTGACCAATTAACCAATTAACCAATTAACCAATTAACCAATCAATCAATTAACCAATCAACCAATCAACCAATTAACCAATCAATCAATTAACCAATTCTCAAATCAACCAATTAACCAATCAATCAACTAACCAATCAGTCAATCAACAATTTATCCGATTATCCAACCAATCAGTTAACCAATTATCCAATTAACCAATTGATCAACTAGCCAATCAGTCAATCAACAATTTATCCAATTATCCAACTCCTCAATTAATCAACAAATTAACCAGTCATCTAATCAATCAATATTCAGCTCAAATCTTCAAACAGTCACCACCTTGAATGTCCACCACATCACAGATCAGACAAACTACGCACCATAACATACATGAACATCTGTAATTGTCAGTAGAGGTTAGACTCAACAATCATATGCCATTAATTAATCAAATGCATTCACTGATCAATCCGTTGCCAAGTTTTCTATTAATTCATTTATTTATTTCTCCTAACTGAGCAGGTCAGTTTCCTCTTAGGTTTAATAAATGAAAGCAGGTCTATATGTGTACCATCAATATTGCTTATGACTGAGAACACATACACATATGGAAATGCAGGTTTTGTTTTTGTTAAAGAGTTTGTGTATAAGTTGTACCGGCCTTTTTAGTAGATTGACCTGGAAAGCCTTCCAAGTTGACGTCAGCAATCCACCCTCCGTGATGTGCCGGCCCTCTGCCTTGCCTCCCGTCTCAATTTTCACTCACCATAAATGACATAACAGACAAGGAACAGGCAATGATTTAGTCTCTTGTGAACCCATAGGTCCCTTTAACAGCATCATACATTATATTCCTAACTTAAACCCCTTATCTAAACATTAAAGAACCCCACTGGACCAAACAGTTCAAATGGCAAAGGAATTTTCTGTATCTCCCAAGAAAGGGTCATCGAAAGGAATTTTGGGAAGAGAGAGAGAGAGAGAGAGAGAGAGAGAGGGTTTCAATCACTACCCTTCTTAGAGAAGTTCATTTTGTGCTTTAACAGCTTTAATTATTATATAACGTCCCTTTTAAGAAGAGCTCATGTTTTAGTCTTTTATAAGAAGCTCATGGTTTTACACACTACATTATTCAATTCAACAGTCTTCTTAGAAAAAGGCAAGAAGCTCATTGGTTTACACAATATATCATTCAATTCATTTAGTCTTTTAACCATTTTATGGCCCACATTTGGACTCCATCAGCAGCCAAATGTCACACACACATTTACGCACCCACATTTTTCCCTTCTGCTCCCCTCAAAGTAAACACACCCCCACCTTTTCTTCACTCCAAAATTCTAACGCACACACATTTTTCTCAACTGCACCCTTCCATCCCAAAGTAAACACGCACCCACATTTTCTTCACTTGAACTTTTAGATATATTCCTATGCATGCTTTCTGCCGCTATTTCCTTACTTTTTCTCGTAAAATTTCTGCTACCCATGAGATGTAAAATTTTCGACGAGAAGTTACTTCTTGAATCACCGTTCGTCAACAGCGTCAGAGTGGTAACTGTCAATCGAATTGTGATTCTACACTCTCCAGTTATTAACTGACCATCAGATGTTGTTTCAGGTTTTAATTTGGCCCATACTACAATGCTCCTCACCTGAGGGCTCTATCCTATCCGATTTGCGGCTTGTCATATGATCATTTCCTTTATTTCCTTTATTTCCTTTATTTCCTTATCTCTCTTAACACTCTTTACATTTATTTATTCAAATTACCTGGATCCAGGTTTCCCAATTTTGTCTTTCTAAGTTAATTCCGGACTATGTCAGAGCCATCGTTACGCAGTGGCTAATATGCATGCGTCTTACCGTTAAGAAGTTTAGGGCCCCTCTTCATTAATCCTGCACGATACTTTTTAACCACCTTATCGTTACCATAAAGCTATTCTAAACTATTCCTTGTATTTCTCATACTTCTTTTCTTCCCTTTATATCTTTTCTCTATTCATTCCCCCTTTTTTCATTAAATTTAGCACGGAGCCTCACTTTAAACATCAAATCAACAGTACATGTCTATAACCAGAAGGTTCTTAATTTACGGTGTGTCCAAACAACTCCACATAACAGCCCCAATTAATGACCAGCATTCAATGAGTGATCTCACCGTTCTGTGAAGTTGTGCTGATGGTCACCTCCGATCCTGTCTCGTGACGCCAAATTATGTCGTATCTTTTCTGCGACAGTGCTGTTGAAGTGATGATGAAGGATGCTCCGAGGACACTGTTCTTGCTGGTAAAATAGAGTTTATTACAAACAAGCCACACATGTCATACGGACGTCGCGAGCAGTCCGGAGGCCTCCAGTCGAATATGAAAGTCCTGCAGCTTGGGGGCCCCCGACCACCTTATATCGGGTTCAGGCCCTCCAATCACCGAGCTAAGATATGAACTCATGTCTTAGGTATTCTCCTACATGTTTATCTTTCAGCCCCTGGCCTTTGCCCTACTTCTTTCACATATGTTTTTAATTAGGGGCCTCTCAGTCCGGCATCAGACCTGAAAATATACCACAATAGCAATACCAATAAGCTACCTTTGATTTGTGTCCCTTTGTTTAAGTTTATGGACCGGAAGTGGAGAAAAAGGTCCGGGTCAGCTTGTGTCTAGAAGACCCAAAGAGTTTTAACATTTGCTCTTTCCAGTAGTGACTATTAAAGGTTTAATATTTGTGAGAGAGGGAGTGAGAGACGTTCTGTTGTTGCTATAAGTGGCTGTGTATTGTTTTTCTTGCTGTTTTCTTCCCAGCTGGGCATTGATATTTAGATCTATCAGCAATTAGCTGCATAGCTAACAAGGTGGTGTATATCCCCCTCAGGCTGCATGTTATTTATGAACACACAAGCATGGATAAACGTCATTTCACGTCTGTATTGGGTTTTTCTGGAGCCATTGGCTAAATAAGAAGCACGGCTACAGATAACAATGCAGATATGGATAGAATGAAATCGCTGTGTTGGAATGCAATAGAATGAGAAGGACTTGTAGGTGGTGTGCATGCTTAGTGACACCAGACCCACCAGTGGGCCTGCAGAGGAGAGACTCCAATTTCAAAGTAACGGTAATCCAACGAGGCTTGAAAGAAAATTCAACTCAGTGGAGCTTCCAACCACATCTCAGGGTCTTCCTTAGCTAATGGAGTTTTGGGGCAAAAAAGTGTGTGTATGTGTAGTGGTAGATACATCTAATGCTATTGCAATGATATTATATCGATATCGTGATATGAGACTAGATATCTAGATTTTGGATATCATAATATGGCATAAATGTTGTCTTTTTCTTGTTTTAAAGGCTGCATTACAGTAAAGTAATGTAATTGTCAGAGCTTACCTGACTGTTATAGCTGTTTTATTACACGGCTGTGTTGAATACTCGATTCTGATTGGTCAATCACGGCATTCTGCGTTCTGCAATTTCTGTATTATAGACCGTTGCTATGTATAATAGACCGTTGCTATAGGTGTCTTTACGTCAAAATATTGATTTCTTAAATAAGTAGCTGTATAATAAGCGGGATAATGTACAGCTAGCCGGTCATTGTTGTGATAGAATCCCCTTCAGGGCGATGAGAGTCCACCCCTTCGCTTCATGTCGGGGTGCAGCATCGCCCTATCGGGGATTCTTTCACAACAATGACCGCTTTGCTGTACATGATCCCTTTCATATTATTTGCCTTTACCCACTTTTTCATTATATCCACATTACTGTTGATTATTTATCAAAAATCTCATCGTGTAAATATTTTGTAAAAGCACCAATGGTCAACCCTACAATATCGTCGCAATATCGATATTGAGGTATTTGGTCAAAATATCATGATATGTGATTATCTCCATATAATCAGGATAATCAGGATAATCAGAGAGGTGGGAAGCAGGTGAGTGAGTGAGTTGAGCAGGTCAGGTGGGAGAACTGGCAGGGAAGGGGTTACTGGAGGACAGGAGGGAGTGGCAGAGTCTGGAATGAGAAGAGGGTTAGTGATGATGCAATGTAACTGAATGAATAAATGCTGAGTGATCAGGAAGGATATGTGACACAGAGGGGTCCCCTTATTGTGTACGGGCTCTGTCACATGCTGAGTCAGTCCATAGTAATACAGAATACAACACAGTTCTTTAGTGCTGCTGTCCAAAGTTAACAAAAACGTTTGCACTGTATAGACCTATTTAGCCTATTAGGCCTGTAGATGTTTGAGAATAAAGCTTAATAAGAGGAGTTCAACTGAAGAGCAACATATTCAAAAGGCGCTCATTTTAAACTCAGTTGTTACAGGAAACTTCCTTAAATGTGTGTTGGAGCGTCTGCCCTGTGGCAAAGCAGAGTCATTGAGCGGACTACAGAGGTCTGGTAAACTGTCTTCTTTCTAACTCCACACCCCCAGATTTTTTTTTCAGTTTCAAACTTGTAGTCTTCAGCCCACACAGCTGCCTCTGGAGACACAAAAGGCTTATACAACTTTTTTTCACATGTGCAGTATAGTACTCCCCAACTCCCGGAAACACACTTTGTAAAAATCAGTGGTTCCCCTTCAAGTATTTGTATTTTAGCCTTAAATGCATAGAGTTTAGCAGTTTGACCGATATGTGCAGTCTTTGATCTGACCAGGGCATCATCAATACCTACGTTTTCGGTTTGGTTTGTCAGCAGCATTACCGAAAAACAACTCGCCCAGTCATTATGAAACTTGATGTGAGGGTTTTTGGAGCAGATCACAAATCACAGGGCGGATACACACATTATTTTTTTTGTTAACATTGCGAGATAGGACATGGCCTTGGCGGATATCTACACTCTCCAAGTGCCCATCTAGTTTATTATTGTTTTCCAAGACACATATGATTGTTACAAAAAAGCAGAATTTTCAGATTTTCCACCTCTATGGTTAAAGGTAAAAAATTTGAAATTTAGAGCATTAATATAACATCAAACAACTATTGTGTATGTGAAGATATAGAGCAGTAATGTCTACCTGAGCAGAGAATGAAATCTCTCAGCCTCTGCGTGTGTTGTAATTGGAGCTTCTCTGCACTTCGTTTGCATATAGCCTGTCTGACCTGCATTGCTTGTGTCCTGAGTAAAATTATCTTGTGTATCAACACCTGTAGAATTAGAAAACGAGATCTTGTGGTCACAGGAACAGTTAGCGCTGGGTTTGTTGAATAGCTGGCTGCAGCGTCTTATACAGTATATCATTTTAACATATCTGATTGCCTCACTGTCTTTTCCCTCCCTCTTTCTCATTCTTTGTAGTTTCATCTTGCATCACCACCTATAAGAAAACCCCTCCACCAGTGCCGCCCAGAACTTCTACCTGCTCCACCTCCTCCAAGCCCTACATCTCAATCACAGCCCAGAGCAGCACAGAGTCTGCACAGGTACTGCTAGTATGTTACTCTGCCCCTCATGTAGTCACAGAGCATCGACACATCTATTAGTGAAATAATGGACATTATGAATGAAACTACTCTGAGGGCTATAGCACATATAAGTTCACACTTTGAAATGTGGACAGTTTCCCTCTGTACTCTAGTTCGGGTTGTTTAGACAGGATAGAAGAACACCTCTTTAACTCTGGAGGTACAGACACCTGCACCAAGATCCTTGGAAATACTTACTAAATACTAAAAACATGGTTTTATTAGTACAGCTTTTATCCAAAGCAACTTCCAATAAAAGTGCATTCAAGCATGTGGATACAACCCAAAAAGTGCAGGAATCATGCAAGCACATCAACTCCATCAAATATGCTTTTTTTTTTTATGGGCCAAGTTCAAGACTTTGTTGAGCAGTAGCTCGGCCCCCTTCATAGTGAGGTAGTAGGCTAGTAAGCCGATAGACAGTAGCAGAGGGTTATTGGGGTTTATACCCGGTCTCACAGGAAGGCGTATAAATACCACAACATTACATGGCCGTTCCGCATGTCATGATGAGTACGCATTTAGCCTTTTCGAGTGTCATTTTTACGCCACACAAACGTCTGCAGTTAGGTTCAGGCAAGAAAACCATAAACTTAGAAACTTAGAACTAAGTAAACCACTTAGTTAGGATAATGGAAAACGTCATGGTTTGGCTTAAAATAGGTACGTAAACTAAGTAAAATATGTATGGAAACAACGTAACACAACTACAGAAAACACGTCAATAAAAAACACGTGACAAACGTCACTAACGGAACTTACCAATCAAAACACCAGTCTCGAACATGGGTCAGCTGGTTTAAAGTCTGATGTTTGTTGGACCCATCCACCTCCCCACCCGCCCACCAGAAGTGATCTTTCTCGCTTTTTATACTAGGTGACTAAGTCTTACCATAGCATTTATAGGCAGATGCATTTACATTGCAGTCAGTACAGGATACATGGCGTACAAAGACATGCGGAAATCAAGAAAGGCGTACTTATTGCACGCTAAGCGCCTCGCGCATTATTATGGCATTTATACGCCTTTTCGTGCCAACGGGCTGGGTTTGACCACGTCCTGGATGTATGATGGGCCTGAGCCTTTCACAGCACAGTAGGCAAGTACCAGTGTCTTGAATTGGATTCAAGCAGCCACCGGTAGCCAGTGCAGTCTGCGGAGGAGCAGGGTAGTGTGGGAGAACCTGGTTAATTTCATAAATGATACTATGTGATAATTAATGGTCATATTCACACTTTGTCTTGAAAGCAATGTTCCATGTTCTCTAAAACCAACCAGGACGCATACATGGAAGAGGAGGGACCCAGAGGTGACATGACCATCCAGTCAGGGCTCAGTAACTCAACAGAAAGCATTGACAGCATGAAGGCCCTGACAGCTGCCATAGAAGCTGCTAATGCACAGGTCAGTGCTTTGTACTGTTGATGTACAAATCAACATTTACTCTGTGCAGTTAACAGGTTGTAACTTTGTAAAAGACACCCCCAAAAAAATGTTTCCCAATTTTGGGAAGACTCATTTTTTTGCGGTATTGTATTCACAATTTACTTAATATCTGTTCTCATTATTCCCGTGTAGGTCCATGGGCCAGCCAGCCAGCATGTCAGTAACAGCACCATGACAGTTAGCACCCCCATCCCAGTCCTGACCAGGATGCCTGTTGTTGAAGAACACCGGGATGTATACAGGAAAGAAGCACTCAGGAAGGGCAAATGTCTCTCCATCGGCATCCAGGTATGTGAGAGACAGCAGTGGATGTGGAGAGACATTGAGGAAGTTAGCTACACATTATGTACAGCCTGGGTGTCTGTGTTTCTGCTTACACATTTCTACTCACAAGTCACTATTACCTCCCCAAATGAAGAATATTTGACAAACCGTTGATTTCACATACAGTAAGATACAATAAGATCATTATTTAGTTGTTGTACTTTTAATCGGTATTACTATAGGTGATTATTATGGATTTATCCTGCTTGTTTCCTGTAGGTGGATGGACCGGAAGAGATTCCGGATCTAGAGGACCCATCCAAGTTCACATCTGTAGGGGTGCAAGTGGAGGATGACAGAGGGTGAGGCACACATGTTTCTTTACTCTTAATCCTTTATTCTGGTGACCTTTTACTCTGTATGTACTTGACCATTTAACATCCACAGGATAAACTGTATGAGCAAGGCTGGACATTTGGTTTCATCATTCATCTATGAATATAGTCAGGTGCCCATATGAACACTGAAACAGGTGCTGCACACTAATTTTCCCCCCCTGTTAATACTGGCCATTAAAAGATCCCTCTCTAATGTGTTTCCAATGTGAGTGTTGGGCTACAAAATCAACAGGAATCCACAGGCGGTAGAAAGCTTTCTGATTATTTAAATCAGTTCCCTGGCTCTAATCAGGTATCCAGTATGACAGGTGAAAACAAATATTAGCCAAGATCCACTTTAGCACACTTATCTGACATATTTTGTTTGTAAGTTTGAATGTTGGCCCTAATGTAATGCTGCCTCCAACAGTGCAAATACTGAATTGCCCTTAAGTAAATTAATGTTGTCAATATGTCTGCAATACGCCGGTGACCTGTTCAAGGTGTTTCCCTGACAAATCCATACCTTTAGCATCTCAATGACAGTGAATGGAAATACGAAGGTGTACAGGATGGATGGATGGATGCCTACATTAACTTAAGATTAGGTTAGAAAGCGTCGCCCCCTGCTGGCTATTAGAAAGAATGCAGGTTTAAGGCACTTCCTTGTTGGCTTCACTTTTCAGACCCGGAGGTGGCCCCATGGTCAGTACTTACAGTAGGATTCCTGTTAACCCCTATAACATAAGCTTACTCTAAGTAGAGACTGAAGGAAAGTAAAATTATGTACAAAATGTAGTAGCCATGAATTTTGCACTTGTGATCACTGGCTTATATTTATAAGATTTTTAGTTTGTCACAAGTTATGGTATTCTGATGAGATGTTGTATTGAGTCTTTGAAGTCTTGCTACATGAGGTGTATTTTCCTTCAGTCTAGCTGAGTCATTTCCGGCTGTCCTGTAATTATTTCTCTCTCTCTCTCTCTGGTCACAAACAAACACCCACAGACTCATCTGCCAAGGTTATCCTCTGCGATGAACTCTAATAACTGTGGCTGAGTTTCACTGACTTGTAGACCGGTTTTCTTCAGACCCCTGTCTGTTCAAGCTTCAAGCTTCTACAATTGTGTCAAATAATGGAATGAAGACACATTTTAAAAGATAATGGTTGAATAGTATCCGTGTAGTGACACCTGTCTTGTTGATGCACTGTACTGACTCTCCAAACTACATTCCTTTAAAACCAAGACAGCATCTGGCACTATTTACCTTAAACTGAGGAAGAAAGGGAAATATTTAAGAATTTAACAGCACCAGTGCTTCTGAAACATCAATGTCTGTCCCTTTATTTGAGTCTGGGTCCCAGTGGTAGCAGGTAGAGTAAGGCAACCCAGACATCCTCTCCTCAACCACATCCTCCACATCCCAGCTCTGGACGATCCTAAAACATTCCCGGCTAGATGGGATATGTAATCCCACCAGTGTGTTCTGGGTCTGCCCTGGTCACCTAGTTAAATGTACCTATGCAACATATAGCTTACTTGATCTGGCTCAACTGGCTGTGTCCAACTCGGAGGAGTAGCACTTTTACTCTTAGCTCTCTCTGAGTGTGTGATCTCATCAACCTGTCCTCATTTTTGTGGTCTCTATTCCAAGCTCATGACCGTGAGGTTTGGTGGTAGGTTGGATACACCTAGCTGGGACTGATGTCTGCTCCAGCAGCCCTACAGAACCTTTGTGAAGGTTGCAATGCTCAGTTTTTGTTATCTCCACCAGGCATAAGCTTGGAAGAAGATTATGTGTTCAGTTGTGTGTGTGCATGTGTGCATCTGTATTTCCACGGCTAATCTTGCATACTCATCAGCCGAATATTTTCTGTGCTCATTCATGACTGTACGCTCCAGGACCGCTTGTGGTTGCAGTGATTCACACTTTTGAAAAACATATTTTATTGACTGTTTTATACCGTCCAAGGATGCTAATTTTAATTTTTTTTCTAATCGATAGCCAACCCTCATTAACTGATAATTGATCCTTAACTGACAAGATTAGTGTGTTGCATGCAGTGGTGCTGTGGTTTTAGTGCCTAACAAGCCGCCGAGCTGCAACGATAAGCCAATGCACAAACAGGTTAAATCCATGATTTATCACCAGCTGCAGTGTATGAGCACAACAGACAACAGTTCCCAGTTCAGTTCATAAACAACAGTCAGAGCCTTCCTCTCGGGGACTCACATTCACATAGAGGTGACTCTCCCATCTTCAGCTGTGTTCAGCCGGGGGCTTGTGAGTATCCCCATAGCCATCTAGTGCCTCTCACCCGGGGCAACTCTGGAAAAGGAGTGAGTCAAGCCCCGCTCCTGGAGTTTGGTTCCAGACCAGGAGGCAACCTCCCGTTCTGAAGATTGAAGCTAATGCAAAAGTGCCTTAAACTTGCATTCTTTCTAATGGTCATGAGGGGGCGACTCAGCAAAAAGTCTGCTGCCCAGCTGACAATGATCTCGACCCCAATGCCTATCCCTGCAGGTAGTGGGCCCACAGGGTGGCGGCTTCATGTAGTTCTTTCAGGCTGTGGCTGACCGGCATCAGGGCCCGGCCACCAGACACTTACTGCCAAGCTCTCCTCCCAGGTCTGGCTCCTGGAGGGAGCCCCAGTTTTCCTGTTCATTTTAGGGTCTGTGAATTAGGACCTGGAACCAATTTGCCTCTTTAATCATGAAATTGATGCTTGGGAGCAGACATGGAAAAATCTTGATATTTAGTATTTTCTGTTTGTCTCTCTCTTGTGGTCAGGTATCGTCGGTTCCAGCGCTCCAACAGTGTGACAGCAGCTGTACAGGTAAGCTTCCACTACTGCTGTTTTATTATTGAATTATTCACCTCAAATCATTACCTCATCCAAGCTATTTATATTTTCCCTGTCTGTCCACTGTTATTAGTTAACAAAATATCCATATTTTGATCTGAATCCAGAACCACGAGCCAATCCCACATTTCATCACATTTTCTATTGATAAATGACAGTTTAGGGGATTGTGCAGCTGCGACAGAGGTGTGCACTCTCTGATCACTTTTCTTTTTAGTGTAAAAATATCTTCCCAATACAATATGTAGTTTCATGAATGCTGCATTTTTTTTTGTACATTTTCTTATTTTTTGGAGTTAACCACTGTATAGGTCCTCTCATATCATTTAGTGTTTGAAGGATAAGGGTATTTCATTGAAGTCCCTGATAGTAGATAGATGCTCAAAGATGACCTTTATTATCTTTCTAAGCAGACATTCCATTCCAATTCTAGTGAAATCCCATGAAACAGCATTTGACTATCTACTCAACCCAGTGATGAGCACATTTTCCTTGTAAAGCTTTTATACTATGTTTATGAAAGTGGTCAGTAGAAGGCCAAAATTTGGACTCAATCTGAAATTAATCTAAACCTGAACCTGATCCACATGAATACATTTTTAATCAAAGAGACCCAAGGACAGTTAGACCGGGTCCTAAATAGACCCGGAGAGATTGGACCCTATCCAAAATGGTGTTGACCCAAACAGACCGAATTAGAGGAACACAGTAATCTAGTCTGGATAAACCAACAATTTTGTCTTTTAGCAATGTTCAGTTAGTAGAAAAAACATTTGTGATGATTTCTCTAACGTGCAGATTAAAGGAGAGGGTAACAAGTATAGAGGCATGAACAGCACAGTATCATCAGCGTAGAAGTGAAATTAGTTCTTTAAACAGAGCCCTGAGGTACATCAAGCTTGTGATGATACATCTCCTGTGATGATTATAATGCACCACCTGATCAGAGCTGATAAGGTCACAGACAATCAAGTTCCACCAAGCCCAATTACACTGCATAAAATTTGGAAGCGAATGGACCTCTAGTGGTCGGACAAAGACTTGACAGCACTCCAACAACTATTTGTTCATTCAGTCAGTTATTGAGATTTATTAATTATTCCATCCAGGCAGATTTGGACATGCCAGATCTGATGGACACCCCTCTAGACTCCCCGGACACCGACATAGAAGTCCTGTCACCTGGTGCCCTCTCTCGACAATACTCCCACGATGCTGCCACCTCTACCGTCAGCATCCAGGGCTCAGGGAACCACTACCACGCCTGTGCCTCCGATGACTATGATGATGTGGGCTTTGACCCGTCCATCCTCCCCCCTCCAGACCCCTGGATAGACAGTGTAACAGATGACTCACTTGATGTCAACTTCAACAGCTCTGCTATTCTGGAGGTATGTGGGGAAAAACCCACAATATGTGAATCAATTACAAAGGAATGACCTGGGCAATTTCTTCACTAATTTGATAATTAGTCAAGATTACATGTTTCTTATTATTGTCTCTTATTATATTGTAATTCATTCCCATGATGCTGCTCAGTCATCACAGTGACCGGCTAGTCTGCCGACAGCACGAAGCTAGAGAGCTGGTGGTGTGTTCAAGCTCTTAACAGTAAAAATGAGTTTTGGCCGATGGTAAATTATAATGTCATCATGATGCGTTCAAATGTAATCTTGCTAAATGTAGTTTTTGGTGAGAAACTTAAATAAATCCTGTTGTTTGAAGGAGATGTTTTCATAGCAATATAAAATAGATATAGGGGAGGGAATTATGACCTGTTTAACTTCCTAACCTTAGCTCTAAGCAGCTTATAATATATAATTAGAAACTACAAATGCCAAGATTTTTTTTAATCAAAGCAAATATTTAAATAAAATTACAATAATTTATTTCCTAATCATTTGAGAATGTAGCTCAACCTGTAAGTGAAAGCAGCGCTCTGTTTATTTAAAAAAAAAAAAAAAAAAAAAAACTATGAATAATTGTGATAAATAATCGTGATCTCAATATTGATCCAAATAATCGTGATTAACATTTTGGCCATAATCGTGCAGCCCTACCTCAGAGCCGTCATTTTAAAGTGACGTCAATTACATATGGCATGTGGCACAGCTGCATCAGCTGTCCATTGTTTTGTTATAGACCTACCGCTGTATTTTATGATCTCTGTCAGATGACCAGAACAGTGTTCATGAAAACGTATATATTTACCTTTAATTCAATTCACAACATGGCATGATGTGACAAGAATGGACACACACATACATGCGTGTGTATATATACAGTATATATATTAGGGCTGTCAATCGAATTAAATAGTTAATCGTGATTAGTTTATTAATTATTAATTTATCAGTTCAAAATGTACCTCAAAGGGAGATTTGTCAAGTGTTTAACCCTCCCAGAAACCCTCACAGGTACTGCATTTAGCATCAAAAATATGCTCAAATCATAACATGGCAAACTGCAGCCCAACAGGCAACAACAGCTGTCAGCAATGGGTCACAGGAGGAGAGAGTACCCGAGGAAACATAAGTTGGCGTAATGAAAAGCACCCAGGGTCTTCCCCCCTGTGATAATGGCAGCTGAAATTACACTGGAAATAGCCATCATTCACCCTGTCTCATTAAAGAGACAGGAAAAAGTGGCTCCAGTGGTTTCAACACATGCAATCAAACAAAAGGAGCACCGAGCTGCTGCTGTATTTATCTGATCACTGATCAGATCAATTGCTGAGGGAGGCCTGTGGAGACCATAAAACCCCATAGGGCAAACGTGAGAAAATAGCTAAATCTGGTGGAAAACAGTAAAAGCTACAATGTTGAAGCCAGGACTTGAAAGCCTGATATAATAGAATGCATGATTTTATGCTGTAATGGCCGAGGCATCAAACATTGTGGTTTTAATGGGTTTCAATGGGGACATTTTTGTCCTTAAGAGATGTATGTAGTTTATTATAGACTTATTATAAGACCTGAGGTTGAACTTCCAAAATTCGAAAAACAAAACTCACCCCCTTTCCAAAATTTCTGCCATATGCATTCACGGCCAAAATGATTAAAACATTTTAAATTTAAAGCCAGAAATGTCCCCAGTGTTGCATAAGGCTTAACTCTCAAGACCAACATATATGAGCTCTATGATTTTTCCACATTATTGGCTTTGTTACATAATAGTGAATATACAAATTGCCTCTGCAGGTGTGTCTGTACATGTTGTGAAAGTCTCAATGTTTGAATGGCAGGTGGTGCAGCGGTCAGTGTGTCACAGAGATGGACGCTGGTTTCTGAAGCTGCTGCAGGCCGAGACCGACCGCATGGAGGGCTGGTGTCGACAGATGGAGCTCGACCAACGGGAGAATGACCTGCCTGAAGATAGTACGTCTCTATGTGTGTTATTCCTCATGTCTAGGTTCCAAGTATGCATGTTACTACATAGGAAAGGCATCATTTGATTTGCTCTAAAGTCTGACATTAATCTATTATTCTATTCTGGTAAAAAAAAAAAAAAATACAATACTGTGAAAAAGTCATCACAGAGCAGTGGTTGCCATGAAGAAATGTCTTGTCATAGGGGGCATGTTTGTGTTGTGAACCCCTAAATAAAAAAATATTTTTCAGGCCTGAAGATGTAAACCGTAAGATCAAAGCAAAGATTAAAGAAAAAGAAAAAAATATTAACATAATTTCATGTACCTCTATTTTATCTTCTTCTCAATAATCATCTACTGACCTGTTGTGAAGGTCCTAATCTCCGGGTTGCAAACCACAGACACAGACTCTTAAAATTAGTTTTGAAATTAAATGATGCAGTCTTAAGGTTTGTTACCCAGTACTGCAAAGTCCACCCACATAGTCCCAGCTATCAGAGAATTCTGCTTCAGGAGTAGGGCTGTTTTGTGGGACAGGACAACACAGTCTCACGGCAGTTGGTGACAAAAATCACAAAATTATCTATTTGATTCGTGTTCACAGACACAAATTTGCCTTTTTTTTCGTGACGCTCAGCACAACTTTCAACAACGTGTTTTCCATGTGTTTTCCCACGAATGTCCACAGCCTTTTGCATGACGCATGTGTAAATTTCCACTCCAGTCTTTTCAAAAAATAAAACTACTTAGTTAGGCATAGGAATAGATTAACTTGATTAGGCTTAGGCAACAAAACTACTCAGTTAGGCTTAGGAAAAGATCAACTTGCTTAGGCTTAGGCAAGAAAGCCACTTAGTTAGGTTTAGTAAAAGATCGACTTGGTGATGCCTAGGCAACAAAACTACTTATTTAGGTTTAGGAAAAGATTGCGGTTTGGGTTGAATCAACTTCAGAAGTGCTGTAACTGAAGTATGGAAGTTATGTTACAAATAAATCAATGTTGACTTGTGGTTTCACACGGGACATGAACACCAGCCTCCTGGGTGAAAGTCTTTGTGTCTTTGTACACAAATAAATACATTAAATTTCGTGACTATTTCACCAACTGCCGTGAGACTGGGCTGGACAGGAATGAAAGCCTATTGTATGTCCAAATTCAGATAAAGTACCTTAGTACCTCAAAAGGTTCATGGGTTCCTAGAAAAGCTCATGAGGTCAAACTTGCTAAAATTTTTTGTCACTTGCCAACAAATAATTGCATCCTCACTTCATGCACATGAGCACATCAGCATATGGAAGAGCTAAAATGCTGTCTGTTGTACATTTTCTCAAGACCAGATGGAACAGTAGTACTGTAGGTTAGTTGTAGTAACAGATGTACTGTAAGTTAGCCTCTTTCTAAACTCTGTGTCTATGTTTGCAGTCCTCGGGAAGATGAGGAGTGCTGTAGGAAGTGCTCAGCTTCTGATGTCGCAGAAGTTTCAACAGTTCAGGGAGCTGTGTGAGGAGAATCTGGTGAGTCGGAAACACTCACACTGAGAACATGCAGTCAACAATTTAATAATGAAATGTTACACCTTTCTCTCTTTATGTAATAGATTTTTGAAGAGATTTGATTCACAAACATTCTTGGTTTCTTGAATTACCTTTTATATAATTTATCCATTTATTTCCTGCTTTCTCCTCCAAGTTTTCTGTTGTCACAACTTTTTTTTATTTCCTCAACCTTATTATGTTCTGCAATGACCTGACACCTACTGATGTTTCTGACATTACGTTTTTAGCCCCCAAATATGAAATATACCGAAGCCCTGAGAGGCAAGTTAGAAAAAAAAATCATGTGATCCATTTTCTAAGTCTGGTCTAAATGTCTCCATGCTCTCTAAACAGAATTGTGTATTCGAAAAAAATGTAAAAAAAAAAAACTGGTAGAAAAAACATTTTTTCACAGATGAAAAAACAAACTTACCTCCTGTCAAACCTTTTTTTTTTTTTTTTTTTTTTTAAGAGAAAGAGTGAGAGAGAAAACAGTTAAGATCAGACTTAGAAAATGGATCACCAGAATTTATTTTTTCTCACTTGCCTCTCAGGGCTTCCATAAAAACACTAAATATGTATAGCCATGCTAGCAACATGATCTGGAGATGGCAACACTACACACTACTGGATGGATTACCATGCAATTTGGTACAGATATTCATGGTCCCCGGAGGACAAATCATACTGACTTTGGTGATCCCCTGACTTTTCCTGTAGGGCCACCATCAGGTCAAAATTACAATTACAATTACTTTGAGACAACAACATTTAACACTATTTTCTTTCAAAGAGTGCCAAGAGACTGCTTATCCCATAGGAAGTCATCTTTCATCTTTGATGCTATTTCTTCCCCACCTTCTCCTCCTCACCTTCTGTCACAGAACCCCAACGCCCACCCTCGTCCTGTGGCCTCAGACCTGGCTGGTTTTTGGGATATGCTTCAGCTGTCAATCGAGAACATAAGCCTCAAGTTTGATGAGCTTCACCAGCTCAGAGCCAATAACTGGAGACCTCTGGATCCCCCTGAAAGAAAGGTACAGCCACATTGTTATCACCCAAAGATACCATATACTGTACAGTTCATGTAGATATCACACTAGTATGTACAGTATATGTTCAAAGAAAGCATTGCCAGCTCCATGGTCATACCTGCTTTTTTTTGCATTTTGCAAAACTTGCGATGATGCGAGCTGATGACATGTCTCTGCTTCCCTCCATTTTTAATTTTTTTTTCATTGTTGATGATTGATGAGCAGACGTGTTGCACAATCTGACATGCCTCTAAATAGAGATCATAGTTTGACACAAATTGAGACTAAGATTTTTATCACACCATCTCTCATAGTGTTTAGGGGCCTTTACATGTAATAATATCAAATATCATAGAGCACTTTACAAGCTTCATTTGTTTTATCTGCAAGACTCATCTTTTTCACCTTAAAGCTCTTTATTAGCTCATAATCACAGTTTAGTCTCACCTCAGGTTCCTAGATGGAAGCCTTCCATGTTTGTTTGACATGCAGGTGATAATGTAGTGTTAAAGGGTAACTTTGGTATTTTTCAACTTGGACCCTTATTTTCCCACATTTCTGTGTCTAAGTGATTAATGGGGACAATAATTTCGGAAATTGGTCCAGCATTGAGGGAGAGGGCTGCAGCTGCCAGCCGCTAAACAAGCTGCACTGTAATCCTTCCGGTAAATTCCTCACCATCAATGTGCATCCACTAAAAGACAGAGAAATAAAACGTTTATTATGAGGCATGATTCTTTCGGGTTGTCATCCACCGTCCAACCCATTCTCGTGAACGTGATATCTCGAGAACGACTTGAGGGAATTTTTTTTCAAATTTGGTACAAACGTCCACTTGGTCTCAAGGATGAACTGATTAGATTTTGGTGGTCAACGGTCAAGGTCACTGTGACCTCACAAAACATGTTTTTGGCCATAATTTAAGAATTGATATGCTAATTATGACAATTTCACACACATGTCTAATAGGATAAAATGATGAGTGACGACATTTCGGACAGACGATGTCTCGACTGGTTGGTGGAGGCATACGAACACAGAGCGGTAATTCTAGTTCTTTACCTTTTGCTTTATCCGTTCTGTCTGTTATTGTGTCTAACCAAGTCTCGCTGGGAGGAAGTCTTGTTCTGAAACCTCACATCACATCCACATTGTTGAAGTCATGTAAATATTCAGCCACTACGTTGAAAATATTTTATATTACACTAAGCTAACACAATGCAACAAACTCTGAAAACACTGGCACTTTGCTCTCCAACTCTACTGTTTTCTTCCCGCAACAAGTCACCTCTCATGATGATTTCACATTGAGACTTCCATAATGTTGTCAGATATTTATGATAACAATTTGAGCACCTTTACTGGAGGTACATTGACGGAGTGGAATTGCAGCGATGGATTACATTGCAGCCTGTTTCGCAGCAGCGCTCCCCATCAATACTGGAGCAATTTCAAATTCAAAACTTTGTTGTCCCCATTAGTCACTTAGACAGATAAACATGCAAATTAGAGTCCAGGTTAAAAATAGTAGTAGTGACAGCAGTCATTCTGAATGATAGTATCTTTGCAGAATTTCCTTATGTTACCTTTAAAGCAGCAGTGGGTAGAAACGGTGCAAATATGATTTAAAAAGTATTTTTTTATAAAATGCTGATCAAATATGAATCAATATTCTGTTACTGTAATGCCTATTTCTCTCCTCAAATATTTTCAAAATCATCTTGTAGTGTACTGTTTAGCTGTAAAATAAGAAAGTTTATGACCCGGCAGCCATGTTGAGATCAGTTGAGGAAATATCAAGCACCGCCCACCAGCCGGAGCACAGCCAATAGGAACGCTCTCTCTCTGAAATGACCTGTGATTGGTCAAAGTATCCCGTCACGGGCTAGAATTTTAAAGCCTGAAAACAGAGCCATGAGGAGGTGAAGAAGTCTAGTTTAGGAGGCGGTTTAGGATTGCTTTCCTTTAAAATATGTTTTATCTTTGCGGATTAACAATCTATACATACACATGACCATGACAGAAGCAAAGAAAGCCATATAGTTAATCCTACAGTATCACTCAGCTTCTCCCTCATGGTGCAGAGTTAGTGCATGGTTGTCTGACTTGGTCTCTGTGGTGATACAGATACTCTTCCTTCTGCATATCTTTAAGTGTATCTGTAAATCTCTTCCAGGTGTCTGTTGCTCTCTTTCAGCAGTATCTGTCGTGGCTTTGCATCATTGTGAATATTGACTCTGCCGGCTTCCTCATTTGCTCTCATCGTCTTTTTCTTTCTTGTGCTTTTTTTTTGTGTCGACAGTGAAGGCGCTTGCAAACAGCCACGCATCAATCAGCATAACTGCAATGCCAACAACACCACAGGGCCTTGACACCTCTGGGCCTCCGTAGATCCATCATGTCTGTCTTTCCATCCATGCGTCCATGCTTCCTTCCGCCCTTCCTTCCCTCTGCCGCCTGCAGCCGCCTCGCCATGTGTGGCTGTTTGTTGTGTGTGTCGTAGCTGCCAGTGTAAAGATAGATAGAGAGTGTGGCTAATATTCGTAGATAAAATCAGAAAGACGTTCATAAACTCCAACCCTAAAACACCAAAAAGAAAACACAGGGAATTAGGAGGCAAATAAAACCAAATATGTTAAAACACCAGTAACTAATACAATATGACAAGGTATTTATTACAAGATAAAGAAGAGACAAGTCTAACTTACTCACCCAATTCTTCTTCATTTGGGATACCTTTGTCTATTGTGAAGGTCAGGATGATTACTTCCTGTTGTGAGGGTGCAGTCCAGTACAGTACAGCAAATGTGTGCCATAATGGACTATGGGAATTCAGCATCAGTCTTCAGGTTGGTCGGTAGATGGCCACATTGGCCCTCCGAGTCCATCTCAAAGTGAGCTCAGACTCAGCTCGGTACAGAATATGATTTGGAAATAAATAAGAGAGCAAAATAACAGGGTGCAAAGGTAGTGAAGCTAATATCAGAGCAGCTAATTCAGTTTCTCGGCTCTCATGAGGAACCTGGCTGCTGCAACAGTAATCTGATGCTCTATCAGCTTAAACCAGTAAGCAGTTTCCTAGAACACACACATATGACTGAAAAGGAAACATAACATGCTTATCAAAACTGATCTAATTTAAAACAGCACAAACATGTCAGTAATTAAGGGTGTCATTGCTGGAAAATACTGAGAAATATGTTGTAGTTTGGTCAGAGCACTGATAACTTCATCGGACTTGTCATTTAAATCTAATAGTTTTTTGACATTGGTTCTGTAAATGGAGTGTGCTCACCAGGTTAAAGAATATATCTGGTTTACTACAACTCTCTTGTATTCATAGTTTTGGCCCATCATTTCTATCAATTATGTAAGGAATAGGATAATGCCCGACGAGGTGTCCATTATCAGTAATTAATGGACGACGGGGAGGCTTTTGTGGAATTTGTGGTGTTTTGTAGAAAGACACAGGACATTATTGTCTTTTGAATAGTAGTGAAACTGCTGCCATGTTTATGTATGTACAGCTAATGAAAACACAGGAACAGACCTTGCTACAGGATGCTCTTGTAAGCAATGAATTATATTTACCTATTATAATATTATGATATCCACCTTGCATGCATATGAAAGCCTCAGACTACACCAGGTTGTGTCACACACTATAACACACATTTTACAGTGATGTAGAGTAGCTGTCCCCATGCAGGTAGATTGTTGTACAGCAAAGAAAAGTTGATATAATAGAGACGCGTGTAGGGAATAAGATTCCAAAGTACATGTGTGTCTTTTTCCTGAATTATTCCCCCCCCCCCACCGTCCTCTCCCCACCAGGAGAGGCGGCTCCCACCTCCAGTGCCAAAAAAGCCACCCAAGGGCCCCCACCACCACCCCCCTCTGGCCAGAGACCGCTCGCTGGAGAGCTCAGAGAAACAGCGGCAGGAGGCCAGGAAGCGCCTGATGGCCGCCAAGAGAGCCGCATCCGTGCGGCAAAACTCAGCTACGGAGAGCGCTGACAGCATCGAGATTTACATCCCCGAGGCTCAGACAAGGCTATGAGGACACTAGCGGGGACACACACAGGGTTGACATGCCGTACACGCACACGCCATACACTACACAAACACAAACATGTATGGTTGTCCATGCCAAGGTATAGGGGTGTAACCAAATACCAACACTTTATTTAGATATGCACAGATCATGTGCTCTGAAACGTCAACACGTCTGCATTTTTGCAGTGATATTCAACAACGCTGTCCGTATCTCCAATATTAAAAATAGCGCTCCTTATAACTCCATCAGATCTTGTCACATGATCATCAGATTAAGACTTTTTCTTCAGAATCGTACTATCAGTTTTAACCAGATTAGTTGTGCATTGCATAATCAAGTCTGACTGTTGTTATTTTCACCACATAATCAGATATCGAAGCCAGACACTGTGTGTGCAACTTGACAGAAGATGAGATACTGAAGAGCGTGTTATAAGTGCATGCTAATGGGCCAAGGGAGCTTTTCAATTTTTTTTTCTTTCTCATTTCTAACAGATATTTCAAAGAAGTTACTTTAATCTAGACTTCTTCCCTCTTGGGAAATGTTGACCTGTTTTTTTTTGTCAATAGCATGGCTCATTTTTAATCATTCATACTTTAAACCAACTTTAATATTTTCACTTTAACATTCCTCTCGTTATAAACAAACCCTCCAGTTTTTAAAGAAAATCATGTAATATGGCCCAATGCTAATATGCCCAATGCCCAAACTCTATTAACAGTTACATAGCTTTTATTAAGACTCAACATAGACTTACTACTGTTTTTTAAGGTGGAATTCAAATACAATTTGTTTATCATTTGATTATTTTAGGTACATGGTTAAATATTATATTATTTTGTTGGGAGCAGTGGCTTTGTGTTACACCCCTACCAACCTATGTGCATTTGACTTTCCAAGACCCATAAGACCCGCGCTTGGTCAGTGCCCCTCAGCGTCTGACTCCGACGCACAGAGCCACCCTTTAGCATCGGTATGACACGCTCCAGGCTTTCAACTAACTCCAATGTAAACCCATCCACGTAAATATTAAACGCTCAGAGCAATTGACGTAGTACAGAGAGCAAGAAAGTCCGCAGAGGTTGAAACCAAATCAACGTTGACTTATTTCACCTTAGTTTTGTCACCACATACGTAAGTTACTTATTTTACGTAACAGACATACTTATTTTAACCCAAACCACAATCTTTTCCGAAACCTAACCAAGTAAAACTGAGTTGGACGTTTATTTTGAAGACACTGTTTGAACAAGCTGCACGTTTCTTGTGAACACGGAAGTTTATTTGAAAAGACACTATGTATGCACCGAGCAGAAACTGACATGTCGTCTCTAAAACGGACGCTAGAGGGTTATAGTTTGAAGCGAAGGGCCACTGACCAAGTGTCGTTATTTGCAACGTATTCTCACTCCCAACTCGTCAAATACCACCGCTTGGTCTGTGCATCTCGGCATCGGAAACCGACGCACGGGGTACCCCTCTTCCGTTACTTTTGGACGGACCAGGGACAGCGTGTCAATATGCGCTTGTTACATATATAGTGTCCTTTCAAAATAATTGCCCGTTTTCACAGGAAGTTAGGCTTAGGCAACACAACCACTTAGTTAGGGTTAAGAAACGGTCGTGGTTTACGTTAATTTCACTGACTGGCGACTCATGGAACAGACAATACCAACGAGTCACGTGACTAACGACTGACGTGACAAAATAAGTCAACGTTACTTTTAGTTTACATTGGAGTTAGTTGAAAGCCCTGTTTGTCACATACTGTTTCTAAAGGGTGCCTCCATTTGTCGGTTTCCAATGCCGAAGGGCGCTGCCCAGTCAGCGGTATTTGACGTGTTGGGAGTGAGAACGTGTTGGTTATGCTGCAGAGTGATGGCAGATTGTTTTCAGCCTTGCAGGTTTGGTCAGTTCATACAGGACTTGGTTCGGTAGATGTTGAAGGTTTTGTCTATGGGTCTTTTAATATTAGACAAATGCGTATACAGTGGTGATGGACAATCGTACACACACACAGACATAGTAGTAAACACCCAATCATTGACTTGTGTCACATGAAAACACTTGAAAAACACACACTCACACATTCTGAACACATGAGCGCTCACAGGTAATTCTATCAGGTCTTGTGGCTGTATGAACACTGCAGGCTGTTGTAATATAATATAAAAACAGTGTGTCTCTCTTCCCCCCCGGAGAAGAGACCGCCATGATCACTGTTGAGCTTTCATCTTCCTCTCCATCTCCACACTGCATCGGTTCTTTATTGAACTTCATGTAATGATCAACTGCTATTCTCTTCCTCTATGGTGAACCCTCTTAACAATAGGGACAATATTTTAAAGGAAAATTCTGTTATTTTACAAACTTAGATGTATTTTCATAGTTTTTGACATGATTCTTTTTTCGTTGTGATCATTTTTTACTCACCAGTTGGGTCACAAGGACTACACAGGGCACCGCTAACAGGAGCCGCCAGGCAGGTTTCACCTAACCAAGTTTTCTAAAACACTTGATTTGATTTGTTTGGAAACTGTCTGGCTGGTGTGGTTGTGCCTTCTGTATTTTAGCAATTCAGCTTTTGATGACCAAAACTACAGAAACTAAGTTGTAAATAAACACAATTTTCTTTTAACTCTGCTTGTGTAACATAGAAAGCCATCAAGTGAATTATGAAGTGCTGATACTGTCAAAACGGGGAAACAATGCCTAATAATGTTGGTGAAATTAATTGATTTGGGTGTTTGTATGATCACCACCTGTGCTTAGGTATCACATTTTCTCCCTCTTTCATTCTCCTTCTGGGATTTTTATGGTGATTTGTATTTTACAGGGTACATTTACACTTAAGCAATATTTAGTGGAGATAGTGAGCTGTATGAGTGCTCAAAGATTTATCATGTAACACAAGACTGAGTCGAATGTGCAGTTTAGTATTAAACTCATGGCGTCTCTTAAGTTGCCATCTTAGTTGTGCGCTTAATTTAAATTGCTACTAATTTGAAGATTTTCAAATGCATTCTCTTTCTTAACTACACAGAAAGATGTTTAGACAAGCCATACCACCATTGAAACAAGTTGAAGAAATGTAATTGGTAGTAAAACAGATAAGATCTTCTTCTGGCTGTTTAAAGACAGACAAATATTGAAGCTGCATTTCTCTTTGTGTAGACTGCCATCAGACACTTTTGGGTATCAACCCAATCTCAGAACCCATCAGCTATTGGTTAGTCTAGGTTCAACACATGGGGAGAATGGTTAACATCTTGGGGGTTCCGGTGTAGCGAGCAGATATCCGAATAACGAATATCAGGGCTAAGACTTCCTCTTCTGTGTACTGGTAATTGTTTACAGTCCAGTTAACAACTAGAGACGCGAGAATGGAGTTGGAGTTGAGAGACAACATCTACGTCTGCAATCATATGTAGATATCTGTTTATAGAGATTAATAAAAAGCGAAATTGTCGTCAGGCGATAGCCGATGGGTTCCGAGATTGCATTTCAGCCAATGCATTCCACCCATAGAAATAGAATAGGAGTAGAACGGACATTCCCATTCAAATCAACGATAGCAGGATGGTCAGAGCGGCGGCCACTTTTATGTGTATCGTTCCATAGAGTGCTGCAGGAATGAGTCCTAAAACCCAGAAATGAGTTAGCATTTTAGCACTTCCTGTTCTCTCGTCTGGAAGTCAATGGGTTTGAATGGGTTTTTAGTTAGGTGACTGAAATAAGATCTGTGGTTAACACATGCTGAAGAGATTTTAACGTTTTGTTCTATGACATAAGATACATCAATAATTTCCCACTTGTGAATTTTGAAGCCTTTACGTGTCTTAAAAAAGGAGGTTCATAACAAGTGGCTAAATGAGACTACTAAACATCAACAGGCCGGCTCGTCCTCCTTTACAGCCTCGCTGTGTATACTCATGCTCATGCAACCGTGATGTAGTTTGTTTATAGCCTTTTAACTTTTTACTTCTGGCGATGCATTCACACTTAAAAAATCATAGAAGTGGTGTTGATTTGTGGAGATTATCTTGCTGAACAAAACGTGTAAGTATCATAAACGTGTGTTTGCCACAGAGCTTATTTTCTACAATAATCCAAAACATAACGGAACAATCCATTTGGCTTTGTGTGGAAGGAACCAGGGAGATGCTAACTTCCTGGTTGGCCTACAAAAATACGTCATCCCTGGAGCGCTCTATTGCGACCGTTGTAGTGGGATAACTTCCGTATAAACTAAGTGTGAGGATTTACGACTAAACGATCAGTAGAGTAATGTTATGAAGCATAGAGAGCCAGAGTAACCAGCTGCGACCACAGCTCACCTTTACAGCCCACTGACATGTTGTCACCATAACAACTAACAACAACCGCTGTTTTCTTTTGTACGAGTCAAATGACCACATAAAACAGTTCTATGTCCATTCTACCCCTATTTCTATGGTTCCTAAAGCCTGCCCAAACATGATTGGTCAATACTACTCAGTCTACAAACGGACTACAAATGGAAACCAGTTTCACAGGTCCCAGAACAATATAACAATAGAAGTGTTGTTTCAGTACTACAGTACAGATTGTCTCAATTAGACAGTGCACAAGAGTGATATTTGAATATAGTCTTCATTCAAAGCTTTTTGTCACAACCAATGAGCTGTACAGAGATGAGACAATTTTTTAATCTACACTGCATCTTTGACCAATTTTGAAATCTTGCAGAAAGTCATTACCAGGTGATATGATGATGTCAGAGAGGGCCTGACGTTATTATCTGCTGTATGTCATATCACCTTTTCTACATTGTTGAAATGGTTTTAGCTTCAGGAGGTAGTGTTGAGTATAATATGCAGCTCCAAATGTTATTGGGAGGTAACTGAACTCTGTTGACCGATCGAGGGCCTGGTCACATCAAACAAACTGACCATCCTTCATGTCATTGTGACTACAGGCAGTGGCAGAGTTTCACTATCAGTTGAGATAGCAAGCTGAAATGCTATACCATGAACTGTATAGAACCTGCTGAGCTAAGAAGGTGGCCTCCTTCAAAACAGTATATTTTGTGACCACGACTACATCCACTGCTCATGATGAATTCCTTCAGTTGAATTACAATTCGTGGAAAATATCGCTTCATAAATGTTAGTGTGACCAGGCTCTCAGTTATATAGGAATCCTGTGTGGGGTGATACAAGTCAACTTCTCAATGTGTGCTGATGGTGTACCATTACTGGTTTCTGTGTACTAAGTAGGCTAAGTAGGAAAAAAAGTTAACTCCACCAAACGTGTCCATGCACTATTTAATTGTCTTGTGCTTTAGAATGGTAGGAACAGAAATGACAATATGGCTGGATCATAAAAACTACAATGTGAAATATTCGTGTTTTGTTTATAGTCACAAAACTAAAATCTAACTTTGTTTTTAGACTTTTGAAGAGATGCGAAATAAAGCCGACCTCAGTAGCAAATATGAAAGGAAGACTGTTGTTTCTAAAATCTAAAATAAATAATGAAAGCACAATTACTATTTTAATGTTACAAATACATTCAAACTGTTACAAGCAGTTGGTTGGCGGGACAATTAGCTTTAAAATGCTTTAACCCTACTAATGAATCCTTGACTCTCTTCATAAATAACGGAAAGGAAACAGATTTTCTTAACACTATGCCCAAAGATACCACTGCTATATATTAGTTTTAATTTATTTAAAATGTGGTATTTATTTAGACCTGTAACATAGGTATGCCTATAGTACAGTTTATTGTTATTATTACAATGAGTATTAATCTTATCTCTCTATATGTAACAATCCAGTATAAATAAATAATTTTAAATGTATTTCTGCTTAAAGGGGACATATCATGAAAAACTCTGCTTGTGCACATACATTTGCGTATTTCGTGATTCAATAAGCCATTCAGATCTGGCTCCCCTTCCTATGTCACATGCAGGCTCATTAGAATAATACAGCTTGAGAACTACCTTTCAGGAGGGAGTCTTAAAGACAGGCGATAAAATGGAGCGTTTCAAACAGAAGGTGAATACAGGTATATTCAGACAGACACTATGAGGAAAATAATGTGTTTTTTGAACATTAAAGCATGTAAACATGTTCTAGTAGAAACCCAAAATACAAGTATGAACCTGGAAGTGAGCATGACATGTCCCCTTTAAAATTCAATTTTAACTTTTGAGCTTTTATTTTGGTGGTCAGACAACCAAGCCAGACATGTTATTTTTATATTGCCATGGCTACCAAAGCTAGCTTAACATAGCTTAATACCAGAGCATTGGTTTTGTTACTATAAATCAACACAATTATAAATCATATTCTGGATGATGCATCTTTTTTTTCTTTCTATAATCCAGCTTTGTCTTCATTTTTGCTACTATCACTTTAACGGGGCACTCCAGCAACTTTACACATGGAAGTCAGTTGACTCATCTTTTTGGATCCTACTCAGCATGTGAAAACAGTTGTATAATGTCCTCTGGGTCTCACATCTAATGATGTCTCAGTTTGGGCTCAGAGAGTTCAAATGTATAACAGAAAGCCTGTGTTGCAAACTGGAGATGTGGAGTTTGAAAGATGTGGGTGTTTATCACACATGGCAGGGTCGATCAAAGAGACACTTTCAAGTTGCATTATGGGAAATGTAGGATGCAGCATTTTGGAGCTTGACCCACACTAAGGACTAAATGTCAGGATATCTCAGCCTCTGCGGCTTCAATTTAAAAAAAAATCTGCCTCCTGTGAGTCCCCCAACTTTATGCAAGCGCAATACTAAATTGCTGAAGCACCTTCTTAATGCAAAATAGCCCCAGAACAAAAACTTAAAGCTATTAAAAAGCACACCAAGCATATTATTAAGTTTGGACTCATCACTTTCCAGTGTGGACACACTAATAGCAGATAGATATGGTCACAGAGGTTATCAATCTCAGTTAGTACGGATGAGACGCTGCTGTCTGTGAGGTCTAAAGTGCCATTAGAAGACATTCCAAATCCATAATTCATATACAGCTGAATCAGACCTGGTTTCAACAATGACAAAGAGGATGATTTTTTTAGAGCCACTTCATGATGTTTATCTGTGATAATGCCATTTATACTACTACTGTACTACTACTACTTATGCCAACATTTATTGTGACAACCTCTTATATAACTGCCATTCATTTCTCCAGAGCAACATTCTGGAAATCAGAATCACAGGATTCTACAGACTATTCTATGATGACGATGGTGTGCTGTTGATGAAAGTATTCAGTATTTATTTTCTTTTGTAAAGATTAGTTGTGCGTGTGCGTGTGCGTGTGTGTGTGTGGGGAAGGGGTGTAATTTTGTACAGGATCTAATTACCTCTGTGTTTAAATGATGATGACAGTGAGCCATATTCAATGTGAAATACCCTTCTTATCAAGAGGAAAGGGCCATACAGATGCTGAAAGAGTTTTTTTTGTTTTTCTTTTATCATTTATTAAATCATTTCTTTTAGTGTTCCAGTAGCAAGCTTACTGTCTGTGTGTTTGGGAGGAACAGTAGAGCAGGAACAACATGACAGGAATGTGAACCGGGGGAACAGGAAGATATGCACATTGGGAATCTTTAGTGTGTATTGGACTCTGGAAGCTCCTCAAATAAAAAGCCTTGATGACTTTTCAGACACAATGACTCACGTTAGCTCCTATTGGAGATGCAAAATGGCTGCCAGTGAATGTCCAAACTTTGAAGCTGTGTGTCAAAACTGACACATGTGAAACATGGAGATAAAGAGGTTGACATCTTTGGAAGATCAGGGCTGCCAATATTGAAATAAAATTGTTATTGTTTTATTTTTCTATTTGTTTGCATGTGATCGGTGACAAAATTAAAATGGCAATTAAAGAATGAAGAATTGTATAATAATCTGCCAAAAATAATTCTCAGTGTACTCCAAACGTTAACACAACCATAACGAAAATGAAATGTGAAATGATCTTGATATTTTTAAATTGGCAGAAATTGTTCCACCAAACCTTGAAAATGAAATCGCAAACTAGACTGTAGTTTTCTTTAGTTAAGTTTTATTTGCACTATAAAAACCCTGTCCTGTCTCCTAAAAATTACATTCCCATAGAACGAAACTGCATTGTGAATTACGTTTTGAGGGAAAACTTATTTTGTTGTGGATTATGATTTTATGCTTTTTGACGTATCACAAATGCATTTGTTATGATAGTCCTGAGGAGGCTGTTGGTGTCCCCAAACTATGATGTTTTTTAACTAAACCTAACCGAGTAGATTTGTTGTGTTTTTTGTTTTGTTTTGTTTCAATTTACAACGTTAACCACATATTTAAAAATGTTTGAAACTGTGACCGTAATTCAAAAGAAAATACGTTTCCCCCGAAACGTAATTGAGAATGCAATTTAGTCATATGGGATTGTAATTTTGTAGAATACAGGGTTGAAATGTAAGATGTGACAGGAGAAGCCATAGGCTTATGCTCTCCTCCCTCCCCAAATCAAGAATAAAAAGTAAAATACAGAGCAATGCGGCACCAATCGGCTAACAATAGTTATGTTAAAAAGTAAGAATCAAGATGTTTTTCAATTTCTCATCAATCAATATACATTGAAATTGTCTGGGGAATCCATTTATGAGACGTAAGCATCACGATAAACGTTTGTTGTTTCCTGCATAATGTCATGACATTTGACATTTTAATATATAATGAAACCATCTTGCGACTCCTTCCATTTCTTCAGTAGTGTTTCTATTAGAGTCAAAAGTCTGTATGTGATAAAATCATATTGATATCTTTAGCATCCAAAACTTTGCTGTTATGCTTGACAAATATTTGTCAACAGAAAATTGTTTTGGAACTAATTATACACTTTCAAACATGTAAATAAAAAAAATTAAATTTAAATTTTATGTTATGATTTAATTTTTATTTCAATTTAAATTGGCAGTCTTGGGCTTTCTTAGAGGACAACCTTGGACGTAATGCTGCTGAAAACCCAACCAGTGGTGTGCTTGAGCTGGCTCTGTGTGCTTTTTTTTTCCTCAGGAAGAGATGGGAAATGTCGTCTATAAAATCAGGGTCTCCCAGACATGGTGGTCTGTTACTCAAACTGTGTGCGTGTGTGTGCGAGAGTCTATGTGTTATAAAGTTTGTATGCGATCCATATGTATATATTACCATTATGGAAGATGCACTGTGTGTGTGCGTGAGGTCTCTATTAAGTGCTTCCTGAGTCCCTTGTTTTCTATGTCGGGCCTTTCCTCAGTACGGTCTAGTAGCCTCATAGAGTCATTCTGTACATAACTCCACTCGTACCTGCGACAGATCTCTCGTGTTTGTACAGAAAATGGCTGAGGGTGTTTCATGACGCATGCAGACACAATATTAGTACTTATGAATCTATATCTAAGTTGAAAACATGTATTTGGTTTATTTATGCTCTTATTTATTGATTTTTTTTAACTATGACATTATGTTGAAGTGGTCTGTCATGCTCTTCTGATCTTATGTTGTATTGTAAAGAGATGATTATATGTCCATAACTATTGATAAACCCATAATAAAATTAATTATCAACTCTTCTTTAATGACTGATCTCTATACCCATTTGCAACATATACAGGCTACATAACAGCCCAGTCGCACGGCAGTTCATGAAATAGTCACAAAATTGTGATGTATTGATTCATGTACAGTAGACACAAATTTCAAATTTTCTTGACGGTCAGCACGAAATCAATTCATATGTAATCCCAGTAATTGTGAAGCAGTAAGTATAGAGAGCGGCGAGCTGCGCGTAGGGAGGAGGTCTGGGTGTATCGGGTCAAAAAAACACCAGACTTTCACCGGGAGACCGCTATAGTCAAAGTTGGTTTATTTGGCACATAACGTCCATACTTAAGTTACAGAGTTATTTTAAACCAAACCGCAATCTTTTCCTAAACCTAACCTAACTAAGTAGTTTTGTTGTCTAAGCCTAACCAAGTCAATCTTTTCCTAAGCCTAACTAAGTACTAATTTTGAAAAGACTGGAGCAGAAATTGACACGTGCGTCACGTGTTGTAGAAAGTCAAGCTGAGCGTCACGAAATAAAGAGAAATTCATGTCTATGTACAGGAATCAAATAGATTCAATTTCGTGACTACTTCATGAACTGCCGTGAGACTGTGTTGTACATACATTAATCAAATTGTATGGATTAGGTTCATTTCCATGGTGGAGTAGATATTTCCTGTCGTCATCAAGTGGATTGAAACATCAGGGCAAGGCAGTTTTATTTTTACAGTAGATAGAATTAGACAAAATAATAGAATCAGCATATGTGCAATAACAAGCTTAAAAGAAAAACAACATAAACCAGCTATAAAAAAATTTAATATCAGCTTTAGTTTTTTACTATATGTAAAAAAAAAACCTGCACACTGTTTTTGCATTATGTCTTTGTTCAGTTAATTGTACAATAAAATGGATGTCTGAGCAATTTGTAATTATGATGAAATCCGAATTCATATAGAAAGGCACATTTGGCATTTTTAATTTCAATGCATTGTCTACAAATGTGAAATTAAAATGCAATGTCCATTTCAAAATGTGATCATAATTATAGAATAATTGGGTTTACACTGATAATTATTTGCCCTCAGGAAAATGAGTCAGCTTTTTTACTTATGCTCATTTTAGCAGATTGTCATGAAATCTACTAAACACAATCTTGCTTCCTCTACCACCAATGCCAGTACAGAGTTTGTTAGCTCTAATGGCAAAACGTTGTTGGGTCCTGGCAACACTTTAGGGTGTAATGATAAATGCAGCCTGTAGAGGCCGCTGCGGGGTCTTTAACTGCAACTTACAATAAAACATTTGGTCATAAAAATGATATCTGAAACTAACTGATCAATTTAGAGTGAGGGGTCACATGTTGCAATAACAGTGCTGTGAATTAGTGGATATTGTGGTAAATTGTGGTAAAATGCATAAGTGTGTTTCTGCAGCTATATGGTCACTTTTGACTCTCCCAAATAAAAAACAAATCACAGCCTCAGTGAATTTTAATTTTAACCATCAGAGTATGTAATACATATAAACAGGTACACACAATTACATACTAGTTGTTAGATTTTAATCTGTAACATGTTTATTTCTTATGGTTTTCATCACCTGTTCTTACTAAATGTCCTTACAGCAACATTACAATAATGTTCATTTTATACATTTTACTTTTCTAAATTTCTATGATATTTTTAAGACATTTAAATTAAATTTCATCAAGCTTTGTGCATCATTGTAAATATTGATATAAAAACATTTTCTAAAAATAGGGGATTTCATGGTTTTCTCTTTTAATATGGTGTAGAGTAATATGTATGAATGTAAATAATAATAAAGTCATATAATTGAATTAGCTCATTTTACGTACGTCAACATTGAAACCACAGTTGTGGGACATGAAGAAAAGTGGTGTTTGAACCCATAAAATGCTTCACAAATTTGATTAAATCACATTCTTTAGTAATTATTTTTTATATTAAGATGGGTAATAACACTATGTATATATTTATCAAGCATTGCACTGCAAATTTTAACAAAAATCCCAAATTTCCTTGCTGGGACTTAAAAATGTCTGTAGTTGCAGAAACACCCATAAATGATTAGTTTGAAGACAAATAGCTGGAATGAGAACGTCTTCTTCATTGGATTTAAAAAGCAGATGTCAGAATATCAGTAGGCTATAGAGGCAGAGACTATTCATCATCATCATCAACATGCCCCCTGAATGTGACTGTGTTCTCCCCTGTAGACACATGATGGCGGTAGTGCACTGAGGATGTAATAACATCTGCTGCAGGATTATACTGATTGTCCTCCAGAGGGATCCTGCATGCACCAAAAAGGCAGACACATATAACGAATATGGTTTGTGCTTTGAAGCCCATAGGTTAGAGAAGTGTGCATTATAAACATGTATTCATATTTATCTCTTTTTCTCTGATTATAGTCTCTCATCTTTCTCAGCCATGTTACAGATTTATCTACTTTTTTTCTGTTTGTGTTTTCAGGACAGGTGACAGATACATTGCTATTATCTTTGTTATGTTATTAATCACCAAATGTCACAACAATCAGCTTTATTACAGAGACAATTCAGAGAGAATTAAGATAAATATTACCTTTAAACCAGCAGCTCTCTCACTAAACTCTCACTCTCACACACACAGAAGGCATAAAGGCATCATTATCATCTATAATCTTGTGTTATTGGATTAATATTCCAGGAGGATTTGCTTTTTTTTTGTAAAATGCTCATACGTGTGTCATGTCCTGCTCTCCTTCTAAAGTCTTCTATGTTTTCTTGTTTCCAGTTTTCAGTCATTATTTCCTGTTTTATTTTGGTAAACTTACATTTGTCTCTCCTTTCAGGTAGGGGAGACCGGGGACAATTGTAACATGTTTGACATTTTCCTTCATAACTCACAGACTAGTTGAAATACACCAGTCATCTTTTGATATAAGAAACATATATATGTGCACTAATTAATAATACAATTGATTTATATTCACTAATAAGGACAAGACAATCATATTCAATTTAGTGCAACAGTAACAGTGGTTGGGGCAATCGTAACACTAAAAAAATTATTCATTAACCCACTGTATATTAGATAAAAGCACACCTCATATACATAATATATATAAATATATAAGATATTAACAATGTCTGTCAATATCTAATATTTATTGATGAGCTGCTATACAAGAACAAACATTTATTTTAATACATCCTTTTTAAAATGTAATTTTACATTTAAATTTAGTTAAATATGTTCATTTTTGTTCAACGGTGACGGCTGCATGGTGCCGCAGTGGTTAGTGCTTTCGCCTCACAGCAAGAAGTGTCCTCCCACCACCAAAACATGTATCCCCCATTGAAGGGCATCCGGCGTAAAACCTATACCAAATCAATGTGCGGATCAATGATCCGAAGTGGCGATCCCTAATGGGTGCAGGCGAAAGATGAACGAACAAAAGAAACAACATGTTCATTTTCTTACAGAAACGTCTATCAACACAGACAGACAAGGGGCTTACATCGGGCCATATGGAAGCCCTGATACAATCTCATACGCTTGCTAGCAACACATACTGTGTATCACCATCGGTTGCTCATGTTCATTTGTAACCAATAACCTAGAGATGAAATTGATGTAAGCTTGAATTTGCAGTCATCTAAATTTTAAACTGCAGAAGAAAAATACTGTACATCCAAAAAGTAACTTTCATACCTCAAAACCAGTTTTTTGTTGAAAACTTCTGCCGAGGTGAAATGATTTCCACAGGCAGAGACGGTCCTACTGATCATGTGCAGAGTAAGCGTCATCAGAGACCAGGCAGCGTTTAGTCATAGAACATAGTCCCAGAGCCCAATACAGGACCTTTAAAACCTAGAGACTAGGTTTCAGCAACCTTTACTATCGAAAGAGACATTTTAGGCAAAAACTCTTTTTTAAAAATCTGTCTGGAGCCACAAAACATTTGAGCATTGTGATGAAGGTAACACAGCCTATTAAACCTATTAAGTCTAATGCAGTGAGGGCCCAAGTGCAAATGAGAGGCAGGACATTGAAGAAACATCTCAAGACGTTTGGCTGGAAGCTGCTTCTGGCTTTTCAGCAAATCCAGTGTGCTTGTTCTGGAAAATGTCTTTAAATTAGTTGTTGTCGAATTTGTCAACGCACTATTAAATTCTCTATTTTCCTCCGAGACTTTTCTTTGTTGGGATTTGGAATCCATAGCTAGCCTATTGAGCTATTGAGGTTCGGCAAAGTTAGAGGATAAGTAGACGTAGACGCCGGGTGTAGACGTACATAGGCTATTACGCCCATTTTGGTTGACTGAAATGATAAAGTTTTTTTTCTATTTGGTGTATAGGCTACAGATTTTTATAATTGGGGAATGTAAGAACCACCATAGACCTACAACAATGATAAATAAAAATGAAAATGTAAAAAAAAGAACAGTTATTCATTTCAAATAAATTTTTAAAAAATCCACAGGGAGCCACTGGCTAAAGAGCCGCATGTGGCTCCGGAGCCGCAGGTTGCAGACCTCTAGAACCGAGACAATATCTCAAATCCCAGTCAAAAACTACAAGATCCCAGTTATGTACCTCCAACATACAGTTAAGGACCCTAGATCCCAGTTAAGGACCATTGACCCAAGTCAATGACCCCTACAACCCTGTCAAGGACTTTTAGATCCCCTTTGTATCCAGTCCAAGATCTATAGCACCCACTTTGGCAAAGACACTTAGAACTCGGTAAAAGAAAACATGTGAAGGACCTGCAGATCTTCACTATCTGGGAGCCCTTCAAGGGCCCCTCATGCTCCCTGGAAGCCCACAGTATTCCCCCCAAACTCTGTCAACAACACTCTTTAATGTAATTGTAGCCATATTTGCATGCAGGACTTTCCACAGACCCTGACCCTGTCTTCGACAGACAAGCAGATAAACAGTTCAGCGGAGTTGTTTCTGCGGGACGCCCAGAAAATCTCCGTTAATCTCCTCGAATCCTCCCTGCAGCCGTCAACAGCCCCCGGCCAGAGCTGGACTCTCTCCAGTCTCCTCACATATATTAGCCCGGCTCTTAGTCTGGAGCCACCAGATTAACGCCCAAATCAATTAGAGGCAGCAGCGGATGAGTCAATTACCCCCACCCCACTCCCACCCCCCTTATAATACAGACTTCAGTGGTGTTTATGCTTGGCATCTTGTAGGGGAAAGGAAACGGGAGGGGTGTTTTGGTCTCTTCATGAGGGTGGTGTTTGTTTAGAGGTTAAAGAGGCAGAGTAGTGACTCTGGATCATATGATGCCTGGGACTGTCCCCCCCACCCCCTTCCTCCAACAGGCACTGTCAAGGTGTCCTTGAGCAAGGCAACGGACCTCCAACTGGGCCAGAAAAGCTGTTTAATGTTTAGAAATATGACATGAAGTAAGCATGTCATCACAACATTTTAAAGTTGTTGTTCAGTTTTGTGTAGTTGAGGTTAAGTCAAATTATTTGAATTATGTTGAGGTTACATTAATTAACTTGTTAATATACAGATGTCTCATATAGTGAAATATCTGTGAGACCTATGAAGCTGTTGAGTCACTAATCTGCAAATGAGATTATCTCTCAGTCAATACAATTCAATCAGGGGTTGATGACAAAATTATTATAATGGTATTAAAGACTGAAGACATTCAACTACAGTTTTACGTCTTCCTTTCACTTTGTGACTGAAATGAATTCTCACCTAGAAAACACTGTGCAGGTCTAAAGAATAATACAGCAGCAATATTTAGATATTCTTCCATTTCAGCCACCTTGTCAACTCATCATCCGTAATCGGTAACACTTTATAATAACCTTCATTTATAAATAGTAAATTGATAGTTAACTAAACTTATTTAATAGTTATTTTACTGTTGACAAACAATTAAATCATAATTAATAATGTTTACTCATTATTAATAATGCTATAATTTATGTTATTTTATCATTAGTTTGTGTAATAAGAAATAATTAGTTTATAAATTATAAATTGTATCAGGGCGGCACGGTGGTGCAGTGGTTTGCAGGTTCAAACCCGGCTAGGGGTCCTTCTGTGTGGAGTTTGCATGTAATAAATAAATATTAGCAATTAATCAATTTACCATTTATAAAGGATGGTTATTATAAAGTGTTACCATGTTTTTTTTTTCCTTTCTTCTCTTCTTCTTTTTTTCTTTATGTATGTTTTCTTTAGAATCATAAACTTACTTATTAAGCTTTTTTTAATGTGTTCAGCAGTTTTGTTAGGGTGTAGTTTACTTCTCTTGTATTAGACAGTATAACCCCTCTCTAAAACTGTCTGAACAAAACATTAGAACATTCGTGAAGGGAGGATTTATAGCAGGACTGTTGGAGGACTGCATTCATTTTAGCTATAGACAACTTTCTTTTCCCCATCATAAAGATTTTTGTGGATTTTTTCTTTAGCCTGTTAAAACTGCAGGCTACACAACACGGCCCTGAGATGACTCCTGGGATTTATATATCAACCCAAGCCCTGATATTTTCCTAAACCTAACTAAGTAGTTTAAAAGTTTTGGTGCCTAAACCGAACTGTGACCGTTTCGAAGGCGTGTCATGTAGTTCTGTGGACCCACAGATTGACTTTTTATTATTGAAAAAACATTAATTCTGACATGTAGTCAATATTATGTTACAACAACATGGATATGAATTTAAAGAAGTGAATAGAAATAATAACTATGATTTAAACTCACATAAATTTCCAGTGAAATTAGGGGGACATTTTTTGCTACTTTACATTTATATACGGTATATACATATATATATTATAATTTACCATATATAATCAGTAAATTTACCATAAAGTCAATGTTAGATTTGTTATCATGTTCAAAATGTGTTATGAGTTTTACACAATATATATATCATTGGGCAGCACGGTGGTGCAGTGGTTAGCACTGGCGCCTCACAGCTAGAGGGTTATAAGGTTCGAATCCGGCTTGGGACCCTTCTGTGTGGAGTTTGCATGTTCTCCCCGTGTTAGCGTGGGTTTTCTCCGGGTACTTCGGTTTCCTCCCACAGTCCAAAGACATGCAGGTTAGGTTAATTGTGGACTCTAAAAAATTGCCCATAGGTGTGAATGTGAGTGTGAATGATTGTCTGTCTCTATGTGTCAGCCCTGCGATGGACTGGCGACCTGTCCAGGGTGTACCCTGCCTTCGCCCAATGTCGGCTGGGATCGGCTCCAGCCCCCCCGCGACCCCTAACGGGATAAGCGGTTGCAGATGGATGGATGGATAATCTTTCATTTGATTTCAAAAGATAAGTGAATTTATACAATGATAAAATAAATGTGTTATAAATTGTGGTTCATTATTGCAGAAATTACATTTGTTTTCAATATCTAAGAATCTGGATAAATATAAATTGGTTAGATATATATTGTGTAAAATGTTTAATGTGTCCTTCTTTAATCTTATTGGTAATACAGAATTTACCTGCAGATAGACCTACTTGATTCAAAGACCTATGGGTGACATCAAGGAGACTACGTCCATATTTTATACAGTCTATGCTTAAAACCCATCTGCCCACCGGCGGGTTAGGGGCTTAGGGTTTAGGGTTAAATGATGAATGTTTTACATGATGGTAAGATGTTTTCTAGTTATCAAAATTCTTCAGCATGTTTTGCAGTGTCACAGAAGTGAGGAAAAGCAATCGGCACATGCTGAATTTTGATGACTATAAATCCTTTTAGCCTCACTCAAAACACTGTTGATCATCATTTAACCCTAAACCTGCCCTAACCTGCCAAAGAAGTTAACTCAGGGTCTAATGTGAGCCATTCTGGAACAAAGCTGTTGATTTTGGGCTAAACATAAACTTGACGTGACCATTGATACTATCAGTATCTACGTGTGCATACACACCATGAGGTGTGCTATAGACGTCTCCCTAGCAGGCCTGATCGGTCATTAGTAAAGTTGACCCGGAACTCTGATGTCGTGCCCTCAACGTGAACAAGCAGTGCACACTCATTATCCTCCACAGTCAGTCTGCAGAGCGAGAGCACCCTCCTCCTGACGTCTGTCCGTGCGCCTGCATGTGGCGGGATTCCCAGGCCTCCCCTGTGCTCAGGCAGCAGCTTGCACGGTGACACCCTGTGACCTGCTTTCATCACTGTTTGGATGTATGTGGGTCTGTTTGAGTGTGTGAGACAGAGACACACACACAGAGAGAGAGTGGAGCTTTATGAGAGTGCACGTATGCTCAGTTAACAGGTGTATAAAAAATTATGGTGGTGGCTGTTGGCTTCAGACAGTGGTTGAGTGCACGGTTTGCTGTTCCAGTCAAAGTCCAGCAGTTATCAGTTTAAGAGTGAAGGCGGCCCCCCCTTTTATCACTGTCATTAGGCTGCAGAGGACACAGCAACCCACAGGAGGCTGTCCTGTCTGCAAGAAAGACAAAGACACATTTGGTCAAACAGCTTGAAACCACCTGTGTGTTTTTGTAGAGTTTCAAAGCAGGAAGCAGTGAGACAGACACAGAGTTAGGGTGGTGAATGGATGTTCAACGCCTTTGTCTTTGACACTGGAGACTGCGGTTCATGTCCAGTCCCTATACCACCAGTCAACATTGCTTTCCTTTTGCTATAAAGGTGATCATACCATAACCTTAATAATTCTCTAAGTAGAGAAGTTGCTCAGACCTAAAAATCTATCAATGATACAGGGCGATTCTGCAAAATCAAATATAGTCCTAACATGCAATAAAACTGACAGTTAAAGTAAAATCATACAATAATAATACACCTTTATGGAGTTGATATTTAGATGTATTGTTAGCATTGACTGGAAAGTTTATTACACATTAATGTAAACTAGATTCTATGCTACATACTCTGACAATGATTTGATGGCAGGATTTAGACAAATCTAAAGACTCTACCATAGTCCCTTAAACAGCAGCTGAACCATGTTGCACACATTCAAACCAACCTTGGTGTATGGAATAAAAAGTGGATATTTTCACTGATAAATTATCTTTCATTTAATTTCATTTCCATTAATTTTGTTGTTAATTCATTAATTAATAATTTTAATACAATTAAGCTTGTATGAAAGTGTGTTTTTAGGAAACACTATGACCTAGTGACATTGGGATCTGCCTACAATCATAGGAATAATAGTCAGGCTTTGACCACAGACTCCGTGTTTCCAACTATGTTTCTGCCAAATAGGAATAGAATAATTCAATCAATCATCCATTAATCTATAAATAACCAGTCACGACCTCCTCTCCACACCAGATAGATAGAGCCAGAGCAACACGACCACCTCTCCACGCCAGATAGATAGAGCCAGACCAATACAACCTCCTCTACACGCCAGAGAGATAGAGCAAGAGCAACACGACCTCCTCTCCACGCCAGATAGGTAGAGCCAGAGCAACACGACCACTTCTCCACGCCAGATAGATAGAGCCAGACCAATACAACCTCATCTCCACGCCAGATAGATAGAGCCAGACCAATACAACCTCCTCTCCACGCCAGAGAGATAGAGCAAGAGCAATACGACCTCCTCTTCACCATGGAACCTAGAGAGAGGACCAAATTTTTGTTTTTGCGTAACACACAGCTGGCTCAGCATGAGTACCTTCACTCAGTATTTATGTCTACCAACATGGCATGTTGTCTATAATATGGTCCAGAATTATTCCACTAATCACATAATGAAATTACAGGGTTGCAGACCAAACAGGGTTTAATTGGCCACTGTAGAAACTATCAATATACATCCACAAATCTTTAAATCACTGAGTAAACTGATATGCCATCACTAGCATATTCCTGCCTCATGTGCTGTAAATTAAAACTGCGCCAAAACTAATAAAGCTGCTGAACATGTTACAGACGCAGAGATTAATAACCTTAACAAAGCATATTTAAGCAAGAGAAAATATATATAAAGAATCATGTGTGAAGTCTACACAGTAACTTATATTATCACACAGCAAGAAAAACAACCATTAGCCATTTAACTGCAAGCAGCTTCGTTATTTAAATACATCTGTTTCTTAAAACTCTATATAATCTTACACTAATTGTCAGTATTGTGTTTCTTATCAGCTGTTTCCCTTCTGCCCTTCTGTCACAATCTTTTTCTTTCCTCCTGATGTTGTTCATGAGCCTGTACGCTTTTTGCTTTCACTAAGTGCTCATCCACAGGTGCTGTGAAAACAACAGTAGGAAAAGTAGAACAAAAGCGATATAAAACACCATGTTCCTTATGTTCCTTCTCACAATGATCCGCAGCGACCTTCAAGTGACCAACAAGCAAAGGTTACGGCGAGGGTTGAAGATGCATCGACTGAAGTTGTTAAATTACTGTTCAGTAAATCCCTTTAATTTGTTTTAGTCACCCAGATGGATAATCCCCTGCAGCCAGAGATTAGAGGGATTACCACTGAATCACTGTGTGGGAGGATTAGCCCCACATCTAATTCCACACATTTATCTGCTATAGTTCACTTTCTGGATTTCCTTTTCCAGTTATGTGATGGGCTAGGTGCTCATGGGCACTGCGGCAGCACCACCACCACAACCAGAGGAAACTAAAAACACATTTATAAGATGAAATAAAACACAGAGGAGGAAGATCTGTCCTGTTTGTTTCTTTTCGGTTGAAATTCAAGTTTCCTGAAAATAATAATGACACACATGATTTATTTTTGCACAGCTTTAATTAAATTTAGGCAATCAATTCCACATAGACTGAAGTGTATATGGAGGTTCAATTAATAAATGAATAACAAATGAATATTTATATGGAGCTTTTCTTTGAAGACAATTATACTCTTGGCTTTAATTAGTGCCAAATGGCATACCTCCTTCTTGGAAACTTAAAGGAAATTATTAAAAAATGATTTGAAAATTATGGACACTTACTGTAAAATAAAGTATAAGCCCCTTCCCATCATCAAGGAAAAGTCAGCAATGATAAACAACATTTTGTGGAGTAGAAGTAGTTAAAAGTAATAATTAGATTAGATTCATGTTGCGTTTTACTTTATATGTTGGTGTTTCTGCAACAAGTAGTAATAGTGCAACTAAGTTCCAGCAATAAAATCTTGGACTTATGTTAAAATTTGCAGTGCAATGCTTGATAAATATTTACACGGTGTTATTACCCATCTTGACTTAAAAAATAATTACTAAATAATATGATTTAATAAAATGTATGAAGCAATTTATGGTTCCAAATACCACTGTCCCACAACTGTGGTCTCATAGTAGAGAAAAATAAAATGAGCTAATTAATAATAATTATAATATGACATTATTTCAAATGGAATTGATTCATATCCATACTACTTTACATCATATTAAAATTATTTATTTGTTTACAAATCTTTTGTAATCATTTTTGGTATTTAGTGGAAGCAAATGGGATTTTGTAAACTATTTTGAATGGGGGTAGATTTATGGTAAATGCAACAGAGGATGATGTTAGGAATGCTGAAAGAAATGCGTATATCTCACAATAAAGACGGTCTAAATGAAACCTCATCTGAGACTTTACATCTCATTATTAGTATGTCATGGTTATTATTATCACTAATTATTAAGTCAAATTTGACTGTCATAAGGATCCTTTTTTGTGTTATTGGTGTTGTTGGGGGAAAAAAAATATTATTAAAACTGTTTCTGATTCATTTTTTTTTTTTATTGTGAGGGCAAGAACTACAATTTAACCCCACCAGCAGGCAACTGTGTGCGTGTGTGCATGGTGTTTTGTTTTGTTTTGTTTTGTTTCGTTTTGTTTTGTTTCGTGTATGTGGGTGTGTGTGTGTGTGTGTGTGTGTGTGTGTGTGTGTGTTTGCTCCTCTCTACACACCCGCCACCACCACCACCCCTGGCGTGCACCGTGACCGTTGTGGCCGGTGTTAATGCAGCGTCCAGGCTGCTGCATGCTGCAGACCGAGGGACTGCATGGGAACCGAAACACTTGCTGCGCTCGCGCAGGTCGGCCCGTTCAGAATGACAGCACGTTCATCAATGAGACGGCGTGGAGCGCGCGGTCACGGCGCGTTAAAAACCTGCACGGTTCGAATTATCATCTGGTTTAGTGCAAAAGGGGAGGACACACACACACACACACACACACACACACACACACACACACACTCACACACACTTTTCTAACATATAAGTGCAAAACGCACACGCATTCACACCCTGTTGCCTTAGTGATAAAGTCTTAATAAAAGATGGTCCCAATGCGTCGGAGAGGAGTTTAGAAAGTGGCGGCTGGTGGATTTTTTTTGGGTAGGGCCAATCAATTTCAACAAACATCCTAGTACGATTCAATGCAAAAAAAGGTATCAAAAACGCATTACTACTTTGCAGTTACATTTTTATCATTTATTCCAACACTGACATAAGGACATCTTATTCATACAATTCAGTATGTTAATATAACATACGACAGATCATTTATAAAGGAAATGGGCTGTGAGAGAAGAGAAGTGGAGAGAAGCGAGAGACGAGAAGACAAGATCACGCGAGAACTGACATGAGCCCTGACGAGAACAGAGAGAGACACACGTGAACGTGCGCGCGCACACCATGGGCCAAATCAGTTTGGCCCCCCCGGAAGTCTTTTTTACGGCGCTGATTGGATGAATTGTATGTCATTCATGCTTGTAATCATATATCTTAAATCAGTGATTGGCTGTACTGCTTATTAGACCCGCCTTCCTTGGGCCAAATCCATTTGGCCCCAGAAAGTGCACGTGCAGCAGAGCAGCTGAGAGGTGCACTAGCAGAGAGTTCAAGGAGGAAAGCAGATATTTGGCGCAGTTATCCTATTTTACAAATATTACGGGTATATTCCATAGGTCAAAAACACAAATATTGACAATTTTTAGAATTTTTAGAATTTTTATAATTAATAATTTTATAATTTTTTTTTTTTTTTTTTGGTGGCTCAAGGTGGGTGGGGCCAGGCCCCGTGGCCCTCTATTGGCCGGCCGCCACTGGAAATGATTGCAGATTGTTCCCAGTGTGAGTTTATATTTTATATGTTTAGTTCCCAGTTCATCAGACAACATCCAGCTGCAGCAGCGCAAAGACATTTGTTGACTTTCTGTATTTCTACACCATGGTGTTTCCACATGAGGAGATAACCAAGAACAACACAGATGTCCACACATCAACATTCTGTCATTTGACAGTATATTAACATGAATTGTAAACTACTGTTGCCATATCTACTTATTATGTAGCTATCGTTTCCATAATGACAGAAAAGAGGCGGTATGTGGTAAAGATTGAGGCATAAAGAAAGAGATTTTGAAATTTAAAAAATGCATAACTTCGCATGGTTAAACCAGGACTTCCAGGCCTCTCAATAGAAGGAATATAGGCTATATAGTTAACTTTGAGGCTAGTACACGTACACATCCGTAAATGTTTCAACTTTACATTTTCTGAAAGTAGAAGAATAAAAAATATTCCACCTGTCACCATGAGAATAGGCAACTCAGTCTTCTTCTTTTATGTACTAATTTATTAATGCATTTATTTTTTACATCTTCACCCTATCATGTCTTCATACTTGTTATGCAATTTTCACAAAAAAATATATATATTTTATTTTACTTTTTAAATTATTATTTTTTTCACATATGAAATCCTTGAATTACTAAAAAAAAGATCTTGGACAATGGTTGTAAATTATTTGGATTATTGAGATTATTATTATCATTATGGAATTTTTACATTGAAAAACATTACATTCATTTGTCAGAGAGTTAGTTACTTGCTACTGAATCATTGAATAATCAGTCAGAGGATACACCTCGTCTGGATTAATGGCTCCATATATATGATGGCGCATGGAGGCAGTGATGTATGCTGATGGAAGCAGTGATGTATGCTGATGGAAGGTGATTATTTCTCCTGGTGGATGTGGTGGTGCGCTCCTGTCACTGTTCGGTGTTGTGTTGTTGAGCACCTGGTTGGTACCGGGTGGGTCGTGCGTGTATTGTGTGTGTGTGTGTGTGTGTGTGTGTGTGTGTGTGTGCGTGTGTGTTTGAGCTATACAGCTTCATTATGTCGACAGCAACACAAGCCTCATTTATAACGCGACATGTTGCATTGACTGGACGCAAATGGCCTTCTTCCCACGGCCACGGCCCGAGCTGCAGCCTTCCACCGCGCACCGCTATCCACAGACACGCGGTGCGCGCGCACCCGGCCTCGGAGCTGCTAAAGGGCCATTTCCCCCCCAGAGCAGAACAAAGTGAGTCCTCTGGCTGAAAGGGCTGAATAGATGTGTACTTATAGAGCCCGGACCTAGTGGGTAGTCTCCTTTCGGTGTACCGAGGAGCGTTAACACGTCGCGTGAGGTGTCAGGGGAGGCGCGCGCGCTCCAGGGCCCACCACTGTGCTTTTATTTGTCAACCAGTTCTCCCAATCAAACCCGCACTGGCTGGCACAAAGTGGCGCATCGACCACTCTACTGGTGCTGCAAGGTCTTTATGGCTGCGGCGCTGCCCACTTACTGCTGAATGGATGACCGAGCTGAGGGCTCTTCTGCAGGTCACCAGGCAACGTGTTGCGGGTTCCCTACGCACTCTGCGTGATGGGGGTCAATGGAGATAGCTGTATTAATTACATGTCATACACGAAGCTCTCATTCACATTAAACATATTGAAGCACTTTGGCTTTTTGCTTTATTTCATGTCCTTCCACTTCCAAACTTTCTGTTATGTGTTAAATGTGTTTAACTCAATTTTAATTAACTATTAAACATAAGTTGAATATATGAATATATAAAATATATGAGATAGTATATGTTAATAATGTATTATTATTATTATTATTATTATTATTATTATTATTATTTTTATTATTATTACTATTATTATTATTATATGCTAAAATGTGTTTATATAAAAGGGGAAATCAAACAAGCAAATGTAAAAGCAAAATTATAATCTATGGCATAAAATAGTGCAGCTAAAATAAATATATAGATAAGTAAATATAAAATAGTAATGTAAATGTAAATTTGTAATTTAGTTGATGACAGTGTTTCAGATGGGAAAACACAATGTAAACAGGATGTAGTAGTATGTATAGAGAAGCAATAAATATATTAATATACACACAGAGTTGTCACAGTGTCACACTGTAAAACAGTATGTAAAGTATAAGGTAAATGTAGTTTAAGTGACACTACCACACCACCACCACCACCACGCTGCACAGACTGAGGGAGTCCATCAACATCTTCTATAATATTTACTGTAACATGAATATTTATTTTGTGAAAAACTTTGACCTTTTACCTTACATGTTATTCTGCAAGGCACCCGGGAAGAGAAACGGTAGTGTTATATGCAGCCTTTAGGTTTAATCACTCCACCTTGTCTACTATATTTTAAACTATAGTCATAGCCTGTAACACGCCTTCATACGGGCATTTTCATTGTTCAGACTGCTGCGAGGTCTGAAATACATTCATTCACAATAGAATACATTTTTTTTTTTTTTCAAATAGACTTATGTGACTACAAGCAAGAAAAAGCCAGTGTCATAACGGTGTAAATAAAATAATCAAATCTCCACTTCGGGGAGAAATTCATTTATTTCATTCAAACCTGTCAGAGAAAACATGTCAGGTTGTGTTAAAAAGGGTGAACTCTAAATTGAGTGATTTGTGAACGGAGTTTGGTGTAGAGAGGGGTCCGTGTCAGAGCAGAGTAGAGATGTTAGTTAGTTCAGACCCAGACAGTGTGTGTGGATGTGGTGGTGGTGGTGGTGGGGGGGGGGGGGGGGGGGGGGGGGGGGGGCAAGGGGCGGTGCGTTCTGGGGGATTATCTCGAGGTGCGCCTCGCGGACAGAGCTCTGATTGGTTGGCACTCCTGGCAAGCGGCACGCGACTATGGATGTCGCTATAAAGAATCCTCGCGTGCCGGTTCTTCAGCTAAAAACTAACTGTTGACCGCGAGCAGCTCAGCAAGAAAAAATAAGAAGAAAAAGAAGAAGAAGAAGAAGAAGAGTCATTGTTACCGCGACAACAGAGAGACGCAGAGAGGCACACTGAGAGATGGACAGCGTGCTGGACCCGTTCTCTGGACTCGACTCTTTCTCCTCCCCTCCTTACTTCGACGATGACGAGTTCTTCACCGACCAGTCCTCCAGAGACGGACACTTGGACACTGAGGACTTTCTGGATGACGACGTGGACTTCCTCACCAGTCACTTCCAAGACTACTACACTAAAGAGGGCGGCGGACGAACAGATGGAGATGGAGATGGAGATGGAGACTACGACATGGGCGACCTGTCCTTCTCCTCCTCGTCCTCCACCTTCTCCTACGGCTGCGCAGACAGCCTGTCCCCGCAGATGGGCCACCACGGCGGGCCGCTGCTGAAGCGCAGGAGGAGGATGAGGTCCGACATGGAGATGCAGCAGCTACGGCAGGCGGCCAACGTGCGGGAGCGGCGCAGGATGCAGTCCATCAACGACGCGTTCGAGGGGCTGCGAACACACATCCCCACCCTGCCCTACGAGAAGAGGCTGTCCAAGGTGGACACGCTGCGGCTCGCCATCGGATACATCAACTTCCTCGCGGAGCTCGTACAGTCCGATCTGCCCATCAGGAACTCCAGCAGCGAGACGCACGCGCAACCCAAGAAGGTCATCATCTGCCACAGAGGAACAAGTAAGTCCATTTAATTAATACTAATGCAGTTTTTTATTTCCAGAGGAGTGGGTAAGAATAAACCTTTTATTATAATAAACCTGACATTAGAGTGGGCAAGAATACACTTTTTATTATAATAAACCCGACATTAGAGTGGGTGATAATAAACGTTTTATTATAAACATTAGAGTGGGTGAGAATAAACAATTTATTAGAATAAACCTGACATTAGAGTGGGTGAGAATAAACGTTTTATTATAATAAACCTGACATTAGAGTGGGTGAGAATAAACGTTTTATTATAATAAACCTGACATTAGAGTGGGTGAGAATAAACGTTTTATTATAATAAACCTGACATTAGAGTGGGTGATAATAAACCTGTTATGATAATAAACCTGACATTAACTCTTGCTGTGCTCTGTCCTCAGGGTCTCCATCTCCCAGTGATCCGGACTACGGTCTGCCTCCCCTGGCCGGTCACTCTCTGTCCTGGTCGGATGAGAAGCAGCTCCGGGAGCAGAACATCATCCGCACCGCCAAGGTTTGGACACCGGAGGACCCGCGGAAACTGCACAACAAACCGGGCCTGACGGACATTGAGAACGAGCCTCCGTTCGGGCTGGTGGCCTGAAGATCAGAGACACCATAAAGACGCACATTGTGAATGTGAAGACTATGTTAATGTTAATGTGAACACCATGTGAGCTACTGTACAGTCAGTCCCCGATATTGTATTCAATGTTGTAAATAGTTTTATCATGTTGATAATTTTATTTTTTGTAATTCAGGCAACTGGCAATCATGTATTTATTATTATTTTTTTCACAAGTGATAATATATGTTTTTAATTTAATTGCAATGGATGAGAGAAAAAAACATATTTTTATATTGTTGTACAATGATTTATATTTATATTCAATCTGCAAATAAAAGCACTTACAGATCAACAACTTTCATTTTTTCTCATATTTTATTGTTGTTATTTGGTCAGATATGAAATAAGATGTTCAGCAGAGCAGCCAGTTTCATTTACATGATTGTAACATGTAAACACATGTTGAGCTTGATGATTCATTATTGATATTGGAAATAATAGTTGGACAGGCAGAAAGGTTCACGTGTTGGAAACTTCCCAGTAAGTTGGAGATTTAAGAAGTGACAAACTCCACCATGAACGGGATGTGGAAACTAGACGTTTTAGTCTAAAGATGGTTTTAATGGAGATACAGGCTCTTTCATTCAGAAACTTAACATTAACTTACACAAGTGGCTTCTCTGTTGCGTGTTTGTGTGCTTATTATAAGCCTGAGGAGATCAGATCAATGTTGGACCTTCAAATAATAATTGGATTGAGGGTGGAAATTAGCAAATAGCTAAATCTGGCATAAATCGTCTATTTTTTTATTGATATTTGTGTCCAACATTTTGTTATAACGTGAAGGCTACAAGGCATTTCTTAGGACATTTTCACATTATAAACAACCCCCCATCCACCCACCCTATATATCTGTCCCCTGGCCTTCTTCCAACTAAGACTAAGAGTGTCTCCATGACTAAATAAATTATACAAACAATACAGATAGTTAGCAGCAGTACAGTACAAAGAGGTAGGTTTGTCACGAAATATAAATAAATAAATAAATAAACAAAATAACAGAAAATAAAATAAAATGAGAAAAACATGTATTTATCAGTTGACAATTGCTGTGAGATCAGTTCTTGGATACGGTTGTTTTCAGGAACAAGTCTTGGCGTCCTGAATTACAATAAGAAATTATTGATTTATTAATCCCCGGGGGGAAATTGTTACAGCTGCGCAACATAAAAAAAATTATGAAAATGTATATAAAGAAGTAAGTAACGTGTAAAATAATGCTACGATATTATAGTATAAACACAATATGCTGAATGTAAAGAAATATAATTAAGTAATACAATTAAAAATAAGAAATGAGAATATAAGAAATATGAAATATGAAATATGTACAAATATTTGCATTAAGATGTGAATATATATATATATATATATATATATACATATCAGGGATAATAGTCAACATCCATCCACAGGCTTGGGCTCTTGGTCAGGGAGACACAGAACAGTTAATTTACAGATATGATCTTCCCCCATAGATGCTTAACCATGAGCCATAACTCATCTCTTCTCATTTTCACATTCATGTTTTTTATGCATTGTCCTTGTTTGATAAAGTCTAATAATAATTCATGTCCATAGAAATACACATGTGATTGCTGGAACATGACTGAATGAAGCAGTCACATGACTAATACAAAGACTAATACAGCCCAATATTGTGACATAAATATGCTAATGAGATGCTAATGAGGTGCCACTGTATACCCACAACAGCTGAAGGTGTTTAAGGCGCAGGCGGGCGTGCAGCAGGATGGTGTGGAGCTGTTGAATGCCTCTCTGTGCTGCCAGGTGCTGCCGGGACACATTTTCCCGTGGTAGCGGAATCCCTCCAACATGTGTCCCCATGCACGTCCCCATGCACGCCCCCACACCACCACCACCGGCACACCGGGGTAGCATATATGAACCGCGAGGCCACCGAAAAGCTGCAAACACGAGGCTGAGGCGACATGCACAGCACTGACTGCTGCAAGGACTGGCAAAGTTTGGATTTAAAAAAAGCTCCATGCACAACAGGTGGGCTCGTTCATATTTCTATTCATCATAACTTTTATTAGATTATCAGTGTGTGTTTTACAGACAAAATTCGGGTATTTGATTTATTTTTAGGATGCCACATTATTCTGCTTTTTAATCTCAAGGTTGGGAGCTCCATCTCTCTCCCACTCTCTCTCTCTCTCTCTCTCTCTCTCTCTCTCTCTCTCTCTCTCTCTCTCTCAGGAAATATTCAATAATTTCTCACGATAAAGACCCGATCTAAGTGGTTCAAAGAGGGTACTCAGTGCAGGATGTTGCATCTTGATTGTGAGTTCAGCTCAAGATGATTCATCCAGAAATGCATTTAATCCCAAATATACAGAGCATTTATACTTTAGAAAGTATAAATGATCTCTCTCTCTCTCTCTCTCTCTCTCTCTCTCTCTCTCTCTTTCCCTCTCTCTCTCTCTCTCTCTCTCTCTCTCTCTCTCTCTCTCTCTCTCTCTCTGTCTCTCTCTCCATCAGGTCCTGTGTGAGACTCCTCTGCGCTCCTTAAGCGCGACCGGAGCATGTAATCCTATTACAGCCATTGGAAAGTCAGATGTTAGTGAGTCAATGCTGGGCAACTTCATCTCTTTGGCAGGAGGGCTGCTTCCACTGTGGCTAACTCAGAGTTAAAACAGTGGTATCATTGTAGTTTGTAGTTGCTCGCACCTTAACGCCTTTGTGTGCCGGTGATGTGTTGATGTGTGCGCAGCTCAGAGCGCCTCTCTTTCTCTTTGGTGCGCTCGCAGCCAAGCGGAAGGGACCGGCTGAAATACTCCGGCTATCTTGTCACTCCGACTACGGGCCTTGGCACGGCTTTAAAGGACCTGAGCGTTTAACTGTCTGACAGGTTTTATTTCCTTCAGTTCTCTCAGAGGACCACGCCAAGCGGCCGTTTGGTTGAGAAAGACTCGAAGCTGATTCACCAGATAGACAGGCTGCGCGCTCTCTACCTACAGGCTGGCTTAGCCTAACCAAACACACTTTTATATTATAGTATATAAAGTATTATATATTAGATTTTAAAATTATATTATATTATTTCTGGGATTAATCTCAGCATTCTGTGAATAAATTAATATTCCTTAATTATATAATAATTAACAATAATATATATTTTTTAAAATCGTATTTATATTTCCTCTTCTATTTCTTAAAGTAGCAAGTCTGTGTGGGGAAAAAAAATTTGATTACAGCCTGATTTCTGATATTAAAATCTGAATTAAATTAATTAAATTAAAAAAAATAATAGTACGTTTGAAATTCGGACATTCAAAGTCCCATAATTGTGAGGACAAACCAGCAGTAACCTCCTCCATACAGCTGGAACTTATGTCACTTTAAGTTTATTCATTTATTCAACAAAAAAATGCCAGTCTGTAAATGTGCGTAATTTAACGGTCTCTCTCATCATTGCTAAAGACGTCAATAGAAAGCCAGTTTACAGAAGATGTGAGTGACGCAGTGAACGTACTCTGATTCTTTACTAAGGGCACTTTATTCTACACCTATCTGATGGCTGCTGTCAGTCTGTCATAAGATCACGATGCATTCCTGTAAATTATAATTATATTATAATCTCACTAGATTTACTCACCTGTAAGTCATATATACATCAGTACTCCTCTGTGCAACCTGATGACACGCTGTTGATACTTTTACTTTACTTTACTTTTTCACCAACAACACTTTAATTTAGCGAGCAGGATCGATCAAATCAATTGCATTAAACGTAAATCGGTTGTATCTACAATTTGACTACTTAAACAGCTCAAAGGCTACTTATATCTACCATAAATGAGGTCTTACAACATTTGTTAATTAAGGATTACTCGGCTTCTTTAACCCTTAATATCCATGATGTCACCTGCATTATTATAATATGAAACGTTTTAAGAGTTCCAAGCATCATGAATATGTTCCCTGGAGTTTCAGGTATTACTATAATAAAAATAGTAATAATAAAATTAGCAACCCCTAAATCCTCCCAGCTCACCATTAGGGACTAAATACCAGGGAGAATATCACAGAGAAATTTGTTGCTTTTCATAGTTTTTCTTTGTTCGGTGATTCAAGGTCATTTGATGTCTAAACAGCAAGAGGATGCAGAGATTGGCGCTTTTACGCACAGGTGGCTGAATGAATATTGGTTTGCGCCTGACTGAAAACTGAATCAACAAGTAATAAAATAAAAAAAAATTTAAAAAAAGGTTTATAAGTCGTGCGGTGAAAAGCATCAGTGAAGGTGTGAAGATTTAGTTAACCAGCTTTAGACTGATACATTAATGAGGAGAGAGTTAAGAGGTTGTATCGCCTCTAATGCTGTCAAATCCGCTTTGAGCCCCTTATGGTAGCGCGCCTGGATGAGACGCCTAACAACGAATGGATGTTCAGATTATCTCGCTTCTGAAACACAGCCCCTGGAGTCAGGATTAATATACCTCTGACTCCCTTTTTTCCTCCCTCCTGCCCAACATGGCATCAGTGTGCCAGCTGTGAGGCTGACCCACCCGGACTCTCAGCTCAGTGCCATGCGGATTGTCTCTGCAGGGTGCAGCAGGCGGTGGAAACCAAACATGCTGTGGTTGCACACTGACAGAGCAGGGAGCAGAGGGAGATGTGTGTCTGGGAGTCTGGGAGGGAGGGGAGCTCTAGCTGGGATCACTCTCCTTTCCTCCTTTGCTCTTTTCTTTCAGACGTGACCTTCCAATCTAAATTACATCTTTATGAGCGCTTTCCCTGTCCCCGCTGGAAATAGATCTCGTTCTCCAGCGGGATGCACCTGGTAGTTCAAACTTTGTCTCTTTTCATGTCCTTATGCCGGGAGTCCCTGGACAGCAGCTGCCTAAAAGCAAGCAAAGAGAGAGAGAGGCCCTTGCAGTGTCTTCGAGACGGGTTGGCACAGTTTTCCAGCGTCTTTAATGTTCCATCAGGCCTTTTGTCCACGATACAATATGGCAACTGTAAAGCATGTGACGTTTTTGCAATAATAAAACACATTTTCAATGATGTGACACCGGGCTGAAAGCGCAGCAGCGCGAGCCAGCCAGGCTAAAACGTGTCCCCGGGTTTGTTTTGTGCGCCCCCCAGCCAATTAACAGCGAGCTCTTTTCGCTGCGCCTTCATAAGCCAATTAAATTTATGTCTTCTATTTTTTTTTTTTTTTCAAGGAGAGAAAGGAGTCGGGGGTTTTGGTGTGTTCTCCTCCTCGGAACAGAGATTTTTTCTTGCCATCACCTGTTGCTTTTCTCCACAAGAGAGCAAACTAGTCCCCATACGGCTCTCAGCATCCGTCTCCATTGTTTCCCGCGTTGATCACTCATTACTGGGATTTAACAAATCCTTTATTAGATCTGTTTTGTGTCATATTTTTATCGGCAAGATTAAGCAGATGCTGCGATTGTAACATCCGAACTGTAGGGGCTACTCAAGGCTGAAAGAGAGACAGGCACTCGGGAGGGAGAGAGAGAGAAAAGCTTTGGGCACATCTTCAGAGGAATAAAACATTTAGGAGCCATAAACAGACTTCAACCTGCTCTATTTCAGCCTTTGTGTTGTTTGTGAATAATTAATGTTAATAGGGACAGGTTTGTATACTTTGAATGCGGGACCACAGGTGCGGAGTGACAGGATGAATAACCGGCCCTGATTTTTGCCAAAGCTCGAGGGCTCTTGTCCGGGGTCTCCAAGCTGATGGAAAATATTGTCATGTCTTTGATTCGCAGCATTACTTTCACCGAGGACAAAGCCGGGTGATGAAAAGCTTATGTTGGAGTGAAACGGGCGATGACGGTGGCCGCTTCAGACTCCTGTAAAGAAAGAGAAAAGGGGGCGAGTCAATGGCAATGCGCGCTTCTGGTTTTGTGCGCAAGTGCTCCATCTAACTCAAATAAAGGAGCCTTTCCAACTTTTAAAGGACCACTTTTTGCCTTTAATAAAGGCTGGACGGCTGTAGCCATTAAGCATATGGTAAGGCGCTGGTCTTTTGTCCCCCTGAAGCCCCTTGAGATACTAACTTGTGTTCTTTCCGGGATATTTAACTTCTCAAAAGCTCCAACTTTATGCGCATGCAGACAACAAGTGGCTCGCGGGGCGCACGAGCAGATTTCCCCCCATTGAGGCTAAAACAGAAGAATTATAATCAGAGGAGGAGTTTATCCCTTTAGGACACACACTGTCGTACATTTTAGGGAAATTACTTTATATTTTTTAACCTGAAAAGAGATGCGTTACCTCGGATGTGTTCCAAAGGACTAGTCTTTTGGCGCACGCATATCCATGACAACTCATGGACACACCGGGACTTAAGCGAGTGCGCATGGAGTAAATTATAACTGTAGAATAAAACAAGATCATTTTTTATTTAAATTTCTTATTTTTTTGCACCCCCCCTCATGATAATTCGTCAAATTGTTAAATAATAAAAAATATATAATGCGTCAGGCGTCACTGTAGTGCTGAAGTTCAATATGGATGTAAGCGACGGAGGATGCCTGAGAATATGTCAAATAATAATTTGACCAAGCAACTTCCCATAGAAACGACATTATTTCTATTAATTCTAATTTTGGGTGCAGTGCTTTCATGCGTAAAAGCCGATGTTTCCAGTTTTTCCTCACTGCGTAATGGTGCGTCAGCCGCGCGCTGTGGATAACGCACCTACAGTTGGCTGCGTCTCATTCCTACAGGAGACACATGCGATGCGGACAAATAGGATCAGGTCTTTGACCCGAGCAGGACTTTAAGAGGACGTCTCGAATAGACTGATGGAAAGCCCGCGTCATGCATCCACATGAACATTTACAACACAGATCCATCATAACAATGTCCAACCGTTCAACATAGGAGACACAAAGTGGGATGTGACGAGAAAATTTGCATAATGCGCACAGCAGGTTAAACTACATTTTTAACACAGAATATTTAAATAAAACATATTGATGCAGGCTGTTATTGGAGTATTGGAAGTAAAATGTGTCTCAATCTGGTGCATCGATGGGTTGAAAACGAGACAACTCTTTGTACAAATAATGTCCCTGTCTGCTGTTCCTGGGGACGTATACAGACGTTGTCTTTCAGAATCAGAATTAGAATCAGAATCAGAATGGTGTTTATTGCCAGGTGTAAGAGGTATACACTAGGAATTTGCTTTGGTTTTGTTGGTGCAAGTTAAACAGTACAATAACAAAAGAATAGATAAAAACGTTAGAATAAAATAAGAATAAAAAAATTGGTCTGATTAGAAAAAAAAAGTTCCGTTTGTGGTGCATATGTGTGTGCGTGTGTGTGTGTTTTGTTTTGTTTTGTTTTGTTTCGTTTTGTTTCGTTTTGTTTTGTTTTGTGTATGTGTGTGTGTGTGTGTGTGTGTGTGTGTGTGTGTGTGTGTGTGTGTGTGTGTGTGTGTGACGGAGCCAGCTGGCCGCCTCTGGCCTCTGTAAAACCCCCCTGGTGGACGGAACACGGCGGGCTGACCTCCGCGCCTCCGGACTGGAGATGCGCCTTTGAATGAATTAGCCATAAAGACGTCTCGCTATGATCATTGTTGCGCCTGAAAGCCGGGTGGATATGAGAGGCATTGTGCACAGCTTTTGCGTGCCCCCATCATGAAATATTACAGTCTATTCACGAAGGAAGCTCCATTGAAAAGATATGGAAATGAAGCAGACTGGGCTGATGAGACCAGAGCAAAAAAAAAAAAAGCAATAAATACATAAATATAATAATAAATATTGCATTTTTGCTTTCTTCTTTTTGCTTTCGTCTCATTTCTTCAATGAGAAGAAAGGCTCCGTGGCAGTCACAACTTAAAACTCGTGGTCTTGATGTGTCCTCAGAGAGACAGCTGGAACCTTCTGGAGATTAGCACGCATCTTGTAGTATTTTCAGCAAAGCTTTTTGTTAAAGGGATAGTTTGGGAAGTCTTTTTTTCCCCTGCCTATACCAAGTATCAGATGAACAACACTTGTACTTGTGTTGAAAATGAGATTGACACCTTTCAACCTTGCACAGATTATTTATTATTATATTTTTTACTGTGCAACATAAAGCAGGTTTAGTTTGATCTATCTGTTAATAATTTGGATTTCATGGATAATTACGTAAGACGTTATGGCACATGAGTTGTTTCTGAATGTTATAGTTGTACATGTTTTATAATGTGTATTATGTTTATTACCTTAATTTATGCACAAAATAATTGTTGTTATGAGGTGCAGGTGTATGTCTCATACAAAATTCCTTAAGAAATCTGTATTTTTTTCCCTGCATTTTCTTTTTTTTGAACTCCCTGAATAACTCAAACAAAATAAATTACAAATATGCAAATTTCAGTCACGGCCGTTTGTACGTGTGCGTCTCCATCCATCTCTGCTGATCCCCGTCGTGCGCTAGAGGACACTCAGACCGGGGCTCTTTTGTTCTCCTCCAGCTCTAACTTCAGCCTCCAGGGAAAGGAAAAGTTCTTTTTTTTTTTTACTTTTCATCCCCCCATCATCCACCCCCCATGCCCATCCCCTGCTCTGTCAGTTGCCAGGATTCAGAGGTGTTAAAGCATGCATCATTTTTCACCAGCTCTGTTCTGATATGGAACAAAAAGCGGCTGCTCTGGAGAACAGCCTCTCCGCTTGTTCGCTGGCTTGAACTTCACTGACGTCCGACTGCTCTCTTTTCCTCCGTCTGAACGCGGCGCAGCGGGGATGGATTTGCAAGACAAATGCAGCTGTGTGTGCGCGAGGGAGTCAAGTGGCACAAAAAGGCCGTTTCAGTCAGCCGATGGGGATGGAGAGAGTCAGCATTATGCGCACGTCAAATCAATCAAAAACAAAAGGCCTGCATGCGGAAAATGGTGCGTTTATGGAGCTGAAAATGGGCAGCTTATGTTTTGGTCAGATTGTGGAAGACTGCAGAGCAAACTCACTGTTGGTGTGTGTGGTGCATGGTGAAATACTGGAAGGACCTGCAGATCTGTCACTTTGTGAATGTTTTTCATTCAGAATAAACCAGATTCAGCCTCCTGCTCTTTAAAAAAGCCACACAAAGAATATCTCAGCAAGTCAAGGGTCAACAAGTGGTGATTCTCCAGAGACACTTGAAGCTGAGGACAGGGTTTCATTATCTATTTATTTTTCAGTTATGTATTTTCTAGCGCTGTAAATCGATAAAAAAAAAATTGTTCAATCGCATGATTGTCCATAGTTAATCTGTTCAAAAATTAACCTTAAAGGGAAATTTGTCAAGTATTTAATATTCTTATCAACATGCGAGTGGACAAATATGCTGCTTTATGCCAATGTATGTATATATTTATTATTGGACATACCCATAGAACCTATTTTCATTCACATATCTGGAGGTCAGAGGTCAAGGGACCCCTTTGAAAATGGCCATGACAGTTTTTCCTTGCCAAAATTTAGCGTAAGTTTGGAGCTTTGTTTAGCGTCCTTCATGACTAGTATGACATGGTTGGTACTGGTGGATTCATTAGGTTTTCATGTTTCATATGATGCTTGTATCTTCAACTTTAAGACTGAACCGCTACAACCTCAAAACGCAAGTATAAAGGAAAAAGTTAAAGAAATTAGTGGCGTTAAAATGAATTTGTGTTATTCATTTTGACAGTCCAAGTATTTTTTCTAGAAAATGAGAAAACACCGAGAGGACAATTTATTTAGGATTTTCAGAAATCAAGGAAATTTGTCAAAATGTATTTGTGATTAATTGGGGTTTTTTTTGCATGTAGGCTAAATTAATGTCTAGAATAATGGTAAGAGTAATGGTCATTATAACTTTGACTCAACTCTAAGGATGTGGTAATGATAGACTGAATAACACAAATGTTTCAGCTGAGTTGAGCATTTTTTTTTTTTTTTTGTCTTGCAGATCCCTTTGAAATTGTATTCTAATCTTGTATTCTGCAAGAACTGGTCTGCTCATTGAAAGCAGATTGGAGCACAGAGTCTCAGTCAAGGATGCTTTCACATGTGGACTAAAAGAACCGGGCTCAACCTTCAGGATAACACACACACCACTTGAGAAAATCACTCATTTTGCCCCCAGCATCATTTGCACTATTGTGTCCTTTGCTAATAACTGATTGTATAACCACAATGGAAGTGTGGAAACAATGTAAAACACAATGACAACACAGATAGACATGTGTTCATGAGTCTGTTGTGCTATGAGGCTTCCAGTTTTAGAGCTAGAATGAAGATATTGCATCATATTAAACTAAAATAACCTGAGGAATCCATTGGTAACATGTCATACTAACATTCGCAAAAAGGGCTAAATAACGCTCCAAATGCAAAATTTGGGCAAGTAAAAACTGGCATGGCCATTTTCAAAGGGGTCCCTTGACCTCTGACCTCCAGATATGTGAATAAAAATTGGGTTCTATGGGTACCCACGAGTCTCCCCTTTACATACATGCCCACTTTATGATAATCACATGCAGGTCATAGTCAATTCAGCACACTGACATACTGACAGCTGTTTGCCATGTTATGATTTGAGCATAGTATTAAATACTTGACAAATCTTACCTTTAAGGTACATTTTGAACAGATACAAAATGTGTGATTAATCACGATTAACTATGGACAATTATGCGATTAATTGTGGTTAAATATTTTAATTGATTGACAGCCATTCCAATAAGATTTTGTAATATTTTTGTCCAGCTGCTAACTAAATTTAATGAGGATTAACACTTTGGTCAGAGAAGAATAAATACATAATTTTAGACTGACTGCACTTGCAACACGTACGATGGATGAACAGCATTGTTAAACTGTTTTCAGTGAAAATAGAAAAGTGCCATAAAGATAAGAAAGTCTCACAAAATGGAAATAATCAAGTAAATATGTGCTTAGTATACCTGTGACATATTTCCCACATGTGTAGTGATGACATTGGTGTAGGCGTAATAGCAAGTATAACACATGTTGTCATTGTCATTAAGTCTAACAGTCCCTTCCTCTCTCCTGCAGCTGATCCCCAGCCGGCTGCTGTAAGTCAGAGCTCTCAGTGGCTGGTGGCCAGTGCTGATGACTGGGAAAGCTTCCAGCCTCAGAGGGGCCGTGATTAACCCAGGAGCGGTCAAACTCGGCAGGAAGCCCTTCTGCAACCAGCCACAGCTATTTATCCACTTTCCAATGAAACCAATTACTTTTACAGCGAGCCTCGGCGGCGACACTATATGTGTTGTTCTTGCAGACCAATAGAGTATGGCTGTGAAAGGAGAGGCAGACGTGAAGTAGGAAACCCTCCGGAGCTGCTTCAACAGGCTGTAAAATATATACCTAGAGTCAGTATCCATGGAGACACACTGATGTGTGGGAGCAGCCTGAAGGACACACAAAGCCTTTTATAAAACTCAGTATTATTATGACTCGTATTCTGATATCAAAGCAGTTTTAGAGTTGTCAACCAAGAATGAATAAAAATTAAAACATAAATCCAGTTTACACCTTTTAATTTTCACATTGTGCTTACTGGTTCTAAGACTGTAGAGCATTCAAATGAGCTCATCTTTTTTTTTAATTCAGATTTTTGAGTGTTTTTATTTAGTTAAAAAGCATCTTAACATTGGGAATCTTTTAATCCATTTGCAAAAAGTCACATATTACTGAAGATTTACTTAAGGATACTTTTTTAAATGTGTTCCGCCCACCTTCCTAGCATCCATTGGTTTACACCCATTTCCTGTTCATTTCACTAGAGTATGAAAATGATGCAGATACTTGTTTTGGGGGAAAGGTAAACCCTCACTGTGAATACTGTGTTGTCATAGTGACAGTGGTCATGCAGCTAAAGACGCAGAATTATTTGGAGAGCACATTTATCTGAAATGCAATATCCACACCCTTCATTTCTGCCTTGATAAAGGACACACTGAACGCTGGCATCAATTAACCTCCAATTGGGTTGGAGATTAATTAATTACTACTGTTACCTGAGCAAGTTTCAGGTGTGCAATATTTTCCAGTCCATTCTCACTCCCAACTCGTCAAATATGACAGCTTGGTCAGCGACCCTACGCGTCGAACTATGACTTTGGTTAGTTCGGATCACACAATAACGCAAACAGACTAACCGATCGAGGCAGCGGTCGACCAGCAACTCCCGTGTTCTGTGAGGTAAAATTTCAGTTGTTTTCAATGGAGTCTGGTGGCTTTGAAGAGTTTTTAGGTCTCTAAAATGCATTTTGCAGCTGCCCCAGTCCACGGCAGTACATCGCTTTGCTCCCGTGCTGGTACTCCTGTCTGTTTGTCCAAACTCCATCTGCTGTAGGTAATACACTGACCTCATACAACCCCACTTCAAAACACCTGAACTATCCCTTTAATGTGTAAAAAGGGTGGATTGCCCCAGCAAGTCCAACACAAGTCATGAATGTGTCATATATGAATGTTTCATATTATATTAAATTTCACAAAAGTCTGCTTGATACGCAGTATAATTTTTCCGTTACTGCCACAGGAGAATCCACACCGGAAGAGATCAAATACTGCTCAAATAAACTGAAAGAAAAATGTAATGCAGCCATTGTTCATGCAAATTTGAGTGCTGACAAAACTGCGAGTAGAAGGCTTCAGAAAGATGCTTGTCAGGGTTCACAAGTCAAAAGTCAAAAGAGTGCCGTTTGTTGAGATGCCATCATGTTGTGCTGAGAGCTGGAGTAGGAGGCATCTGTCTAATAAATGTCAAGTAAAATGTTGTTATTAGGTTACTAGTTGTAAGTAGTGTAGTAAGCAGAGGAGGAGGGCAGCTGGATCAGCTAATAAAGCAGTCATATCCCCAATCAGAGGCCAGCCTAATTGACAGCCACATGAAGTGGGAACAGCTAATTGATTATAGGCTTGTCGAATCCCAACGCACTGGGGGACTGATGGGAAATGGACTGAGGGAATTTTTGGATCTGACCCTGTGTGTGTGTGTGTGTGTGTGTGTGTGTGTGTGTGTGTGTGTGTGTGTGTGTGTGTGTGTGTGTGTGTGTGTGAGTGTGTGTTCACTTGAATTTCTGTATTTTTAGGAAACACGTTGGTGCGTATTTTCTTGGAAATGAGCTCCTTTTTGCGAGTTCTTTAAGGAGCCATAAATAAACCAAATTGTTGTTTGTGTCTTGACAGTTTTTATTGGAAAAGTCCTCCAACACAGCAGGGGGGCCCTCTGACTTCCCACCACCGAGGCTGCATCCGATTAAGGAAGTGAGGGATTGTTTAGTTTTAGCTTCTCCTTTTCTAAACTGGGCTAAATAAATGTAAAGAAAAGGTCTGCTTCATGCCCTCCTCCCATGCCCCTCATTATGTGTCTGTGACAGAAACAATTCCTTTAAAGAGCCCTGGTGGCATTCCTCTGTGTTTTGTGTACCACAAAGGCACTAAAGCTACAGGTTAGTCTTCAGTCTACCAGTCAACCATGCACTGGCAGCAGTATAGCACTGGAACACAGTAGAGAACTTGCTATTCAGTATACCAGTTACCAGCTCTGCTCTTATAAGTTCAAATGGGTTCATATTGACAATTCATTCAGCTGGAGAACCCATGTTGAAAGTCTCTGCAACAGCAGATGTATGTTTTACGCAGACTTAAAGTCTTTGCACACCAAGTCTGTATTTTTTGTATGCATTTTTTCAATCTGTCATTCAATAAAAAGCGTTAGGTACAGAAACCTTGCACACTAACTTGCACCGTATATCCGTTTTTTGCAACACAAGACAAAACTGAATCAATTACGTGGGTGCAATGGATAGCGGTAGTCCAAAACGGGGCTAATGAATGAAGCTCTCAATGGGTGCACCAGGATTTGTCTGCTCTGAGGTTTTCAAAATTAGATTTGCTCGTGTATAACTAAAATCATAATAACACACTTACTGGATAATTTATACAAAAGTCTGTATGTGAAACTATAAGAAAAGATATATTTTTTGTTACTTAGTAGCAAAATCTAATGAAATCTTCTGTTTCAATCCATATTTGTTGGCGTTTAGCCTTTCAAAAACAAATATTTTCACTGCGGTCAAAAAACTGTTTTCTCTCTTGACACATTGAAAGGGAGACCCACACCCTGTATTAACGGGGCGGTATTTATTTTTAAACGTGCGACAATTTCCGACGAAAAATGTGGACTTGGTGTGCAAAAACCTTTAGGGTCTATGGAGTTCGGTAGAAATTCATGTTACTATTTTACCATGCTGCCTTAGAGAGTATTATAAGATATGGGATAACAGCAGGGTATGCTCATCTGATACAGACTGCTCTGAAAATTATGGTGGTTAAAAACGCTCGTACCTCCAAACACACAGATACATGGAAGCTATGTATTGTATGATTTTATCTTCTGTGGAACTGCAGGACGGAGTCCAGAACAGATTTCCCTATGGGGACATTGAAGTATAATTTATCTTCATATTTTATCTTGATCTTAAAGTAACTCTCTGCTTATGGGTAATAAATTGGCTCATTATAGTGAACAAACTGTACTTGGCAAGTTTTGACATAATAATGCAGATTCCCTTTTAAGTCTGCATGTGTTGCTGCAGCATTGTAATATCCTGTCCCAACTAATTGGGGCAGCATAACTGCAAATTGTGTGTCCAAATTAAATGTGTAAGTATGGTCCCTATTCACACATAATGATCTAGAAACCTGCACGTAATTTCACGTCCCGGAAGAGGTTGTGTCATAGACCCACCGTCAATCCCCGGGTCGATTAAATATTTGCTGGGATAAATAGATCAAATATCTTCAAAGAGCTTGACATCTAAGACAAGAGCAAAGCAAAAATTAATTCACCATCAGCTACTGTCAAATTGTTTTATGCAATGTGATCTTTGAATACCCAAGGTTCCCACTGTGGCCACAAACTAACTTTCCCCTGAGTTTTCATTGACTTTCATTGACTTCCTAGCTAATTAACATTGTGTTTCCACTCCAGTTGAGCTGAAAACATCTAATGCAATTAAAGTGTGAAACTGCATTCTCCTGCTGGCAAAAAAACACAACTTGTTTGTTAAATACCTCGATATCTCCTGGCCCCGAATTAGAATTTGCCACAACTCTCCAACTTCTGTAATTCACCCCAAAGTTCAAGCTATTTTATGGCTGCCTGTGACCAGTTAAAGGCATACTTCTCACATCTCAACATCAGCTTTATGGTGAACAAAGAACATCCTTTGTTTTTTTATACATAAAGTCCTCTTCTACCATTTCTTTTTAACAACCTCTGTTGGCTACACACTATTACGAAATATTGTCATAATTCCCAATTCATGTATTTCTTCTTTCCTCTTGATTATCATGTCATCTCTTATGCTGTATATAGATTGAGTTTTAACTTACAATTGTTTTAAGAAATAAGGTTAATATGGAAAAAAAACTTTTTTTTGCAATGTAGGCTATACTACTTTCCTCTAATGAATGACATATGTGTGCTATGTTTACTGTAGAGCGATATATCTGTATATTCTCAATAAAAGTTTCCAAAATTTGTGCTATAAAACCTTTCTTTCGTTTCTGTTTTCGGGGATATTTAACTTTCCACCAATGCCCCATCAATGGTCATCACATAAAGAATGAATCACCGCATCCTCCACTTCAAAGTCCTCCATCAGCACACTGTTACGTTCCACTATAAATTGGCAATTCATCGTGGTTAAAAAGAGCCATTGGTCTAATCCCATCCCAAGTCATTTTTTTGTTACCTATCAAAGTGAATGTCGGGTCCGGCCCATGGGAGGGGCGACATGACATTTCCACGGCAGCTTCTAAACAGGTCAGTCAAGGGAACCATGGAGTCCAAAGCGGTGGGAGGGGGACACTTTCAACCAAAACCGTGTAACTGAATCTAAACCAGTGGTTAAACCCATTCAGCAGTGCAGGAATGGGGAGAGCCCTAACAATACAATACCATTCATAGGCTAACACAGCCCCAGTGGAATGACCAGGGAGGGGTTTTAATCAGGCAGAAAGGCTCTCAGCCAGCCAGCCACTCAGCCAGTCAGTCCGTCAGACTACAGAGGCCCTTGCTTCACATAAAGCCCCCACATCTCCACACTTACATCTATCTCTCTCTGTTTGTTTTGGGGTGTGTGATGCTTGACTCTCTCATTCTTTCAGAGAGCTGGAGGAATAAGAAAAATGTAAAGACGCTTCAGTTGGCAGCGGCTGAGAGATGTGATAAAGTGAAAGGAGAGTGAGGGGATGGAGAATGGGGAACTGAGAGTCAGTCTGCCCTCGGCCTGACCTGCAGCTTTCAGGGGGCTTGAACACATCAGAAATCCCATTGTGGGAGGTGATTAATTGAGAGTGATAACTTACCATGAACAGAGATTGTTATAGGCTTTAATGTGGTAGGCCTGGCTTTTTAAACGCTGCTTTCACGTAGCTTTGTAGTCCAGCATATGGGCCCAGACGTATTCAGTGACAAAAGACGAACGAAAATTTATCACGCTTGTATGTCCTGCTAACAACGTGTTCTCTCTCTCTCTTTATTTAAACCCCGATCCTCCTTTAGCCTGAACCTTTAACACTAATGGGAAAACACGTTCATACGCTGATGATAACATGTTTTAGTTACAAAAATAATAGCTGCAACTGATTATTTTCATAACTGATTAGTTTATTAATTAATGCTTTAATGAATTGTTCAGTTTGCAAAATGTCAAACGTAATGACTCTCGGACCAACAATATAAAAACCAAAGGTAACACTTTATAATAACCATAATTTATAAATGGTAAATTGATAGTTTATTAAACTTAGTTAATAGTTATTTTGCCGATAACAAACAATGAAATGATAATTAATAATGTTTACTATTAGTAATGCTATAATTTAAGTTATGTTAGTTTGTGTAATATAATATAATTAGATTATGAATGATATGTTGTATCATAGCTGATAAGAGACGATAACAATTACATTCTGATTACATATAGTAAAGTATTTATTACCAGTTTATTGTTGCACACATTATAACATTTCACATACTATATTAAGTATTTGTTAATAATTACCAAATGAAATAATTGTAAACTTTTAAGAAATTGTTTGTAAACCATCTATAAACATTACTTAGATAGATGGGCCAGAAACCAATTATTAACTATTGACAAAGTATTAATTATCTATCTAAATAATGTTTATAGATGCTTTACAAGGTATTTATTAATCATTTAACAAGTTGTTATATACGTTAGTGTTAGCTAACGTTGTTTAGATTATCAAACCGACAATGAATCCTAGATGTTTGTTTCTTTTGTTCCAGAAACAAATGTATGTGTTTGTTTCTGGTCCTGGCTTCCTTAGTACATTTGTTGTTTTCTGGCTGCTAATGGTAGCTAGCAGTAGCATTAGCAACATGGCTACTGTCAAAAGCAATAAACAACTGTAAGAATCCCAATTTGAACTAGAACCCCCGATCTCAGTGCTAAGATAAAGGCAGATAAAACTCGTAAAAAATGGAGCCTTCATTTTCCCTGGAGATCGTACCCGGTGGCAGACAGAGTTGCATAGTGAAAGCGAGGTTTATGGGGAACCAGTCTAAACGCTAATGGTGACATTATTCTATAGACATTACATTGTGCAATCAACATTTACTTCTCAATGACAAGTTAAAGTAAAACACTTGTCTATTTTCACTTCAACCCAACAATATCAAGTTTATTATCTTTAGTTTCAGTTGCTATCTTTCGTGTTTATACGGTATCAGAAGGAATGAGTCCAGCTAATAGAGGCTGTCAAATATCTACGTCTTTCCCTAAATGTTAACAGTTACCTCTTTGTAAATGACAGCTTGCTGCCTGTTCTGGTGGTTTGTCCAAGTTTTACATTTTAGCGTCTGCTCTCAAGCTAAACCAAGTGATTCTCCCCAGGGGTCCGTGGCACTCTGTCAGGGGGTCCGCAAAATAATTTGCTATAAATAATAAAATTGTGCAATATCATTAAAAAGTACATATCTACAGAGGAGCATATTGTGTCCATTACTCCCATCCACGTTAGCTCTGGGCCAATATAAACTCTGATATGATTGTGACACATTACGTCACTTCACTCAGGACGCAACGAACCATTACTGCTGCTGCTTAGCTTAGCTTATTATGCCAAGCTGCCCTCCGGCGAACATGGAGAAATATTTGAGTCAGGCCACATCGTTGAGTGACGCTAATCCCAAAGTAGCTAAATTGAGAAAATATGACGACAGTTAAATCGAGTTTGGTTTTATTGAGAACAGCGACGGCAAGAAGCCAGCCAAGATAAAATGACATCTGATTATAAAGCACCTGGAATATCAGGACAAGACAGAGTGGTGTTAACATGATTCAACTTGAAATGTGTTTTTGTTTGTCACTATCAAACAGGTCTGAAGTATTTAGGTTGAAAAGTTTAAGAATACAAAGAGTTCCAACAGTATCTAAGATTACAAATAGTAGTAAGCATTATGCTTGATTGGTGTTACGATTATGAGGAGATCCTTGGAAAAGTTTGGCCCCTGTAGGAGGTCCCTGGCTCCAAAAAGTTTGCTCTGCAGTGGAGAGAACAGGTATCTGCAAGAAAGCAACAGTGAGCGAGCAGCTTTTGGAATGAACTGCATTCACTGAGTAGATAGAGTCTCTCATATTACATTGAGTCGTAGCAGTGACAGGGAAACGGTGTCTTTTTCAAACCTCGTAGTAAACAAGAACAACACTTGTTGATCTGACTGTGCACATCAAAGATGGTGACATCTGTAGCCTCAGAATGAATAGAAGACATAAGATGCATAAATGCATGACAAAAATGAGACTTGAATCTCGACTGCAGCTCAGACCAAAGTCCTGTCGGGGTTTAAACAGACGGACTGAGCGAGAGAATAAGAGTGTGTGTTGAGACGCGGTGTTTGTTCTCGGCTTTTCAGCGGTGTCAGGACCCCGGGGTCTTGTCCGCTGGCCCTTATCTATCCCAGCTCAATTACTGATGTGTCAGCAGTGATCTATGAGCTGAGAGGGGCCAGGGGCGAGGTTGGGACCTGGCTGGAGGTGGCCCGGGACCACATGGCCGAGTCATGGGTGAGTGTGCGATTGTGTGTGTGTGCGTGGACTGGGGGAATAGAGACTACCCAAGACGGGTGGTGGTAGTGGTGGTCGTGGTTGTGGTGGCTATAGGAGGGAAGGGGAGGGTAAATTTGGGGCGGCCAGTCTATTGGGTCACATTGTATCATTCAGGGTGTAAGCGGCTGAAGGCCGGATGACATGGAGCTGTTCACAGGCAGGACGGACGCAGTGATAGATGGTTGGGCATATGCTGAGCTATTGAAACTCCTTTCAGTGTCTGTGGATGTGGAGGGAGGTGGGCTTTGATGACCAATAGAGGACCTGAGAGTTACTGCCAAATCTGAGTGCCTCTAGGAGCATACTCCTACATAAAAGACTCAACTTTCATGACTGCAACACAACAAAGGAACTCAAAGAAACTCAAGGTTTTAGGGGTGTCAATCAATTAAAATATTTAACCACGATTAATTACATGATTGTCCATAGTTAATCTGAATTAATCGCTAAATAATCACACATTTTGTCAAGTATTTAATACTCTTATCAACATGGGAGTGGACAAATATGCTAGTTTTATACAATATATGTATATATTTATTATTGGAAATCGATTAACAACACAAAACAATGACAAATATTGTCCAGAAACCCTCACAAGTTCTGCATTTAGCATAAAGAAATATGCTCCAATCATAACATGTCAAACTCAGGCCCAACAGGCAACAACAGCGGTCAGTGTGTCAGTGTGCTGACTTGACTATGACTTGCCCCAAACTGCATGTGATTATCATAATGTGGGCATGTCTTTAAAGGGGAGACTCGTGGGTACCCATAGAACCCATTTTCATTAACATATCTGGAGGTCAGAGGTCAAGGGACCCCTTTGAAAATGGCCATGACAGTTTTTCCTCAATAAAATTTAGGCTAGAGCGTTATTCAACCTCTTTCCCGTAACTTCTCTCGAGCTGTAAAACTGAACCTGCTAAAGCCTCTGAAAGACACTAAAGTTGGTTGGGATCGCCCTCAAAGGGTTAATAGCTTGTATGCTTTATCCATATTTTCTATATGAAAGCTCAAACTGTTCAGAAAAAAAATCACTGTATTTCATGATTTAAAAAACTATAACTTGCACCATTGTAATATCCTCATTGATTTATGTGTACTGTTAGATTTCTCATGGGATGTACAGTAGTCACACAGACATTATCTAAGATAAAAGCCACGGGCCATACAGCTGCACTGACACGTCTTTAAAACGATTTAAACACCGGTAACAAGATGTTCTTCTTTTAACAAGATGCCTGGTTAGGAGATGCTCTTCTTATAATGATGAAAATGTCATTGTTTGCACCTCTGCACTGCCACATAAGATATGTAATCCATACTGATTAAAGGGCTTTTCATGAGCATCAGTTACAGTGTGTCATCCTCTCATAGCTTATGTCCTAAGATTCAGTGTAATCAAGAGAAAAGACACAAACAGCTTTCCCCCTAAACGTCTTAAAATCATCATGTCTTTTTAACAACAGCGGTATAATCCGTCAATAATGGTATAATTAATAGGCTGGCTTCTGTGCATCCGATAGCTCAGTCTGTGGTGTTATCTTCCATATTGACAGGGGGCTTAAACCCCCCCTCCCCTACGCCTCCCAGACTTATCTGTGCTAGTCGTGTAAACTAAGCTCATTAAGCTCACAGACCAATTACCACCGAGTCAATATCAAGCCTGCAGATTACTGCAGTCAACTCAGCTGTGCAGGTCGGTGTACGTCTCAGCTTCCTCATCAGGAGCTTCAGGAGGAAACACAGCCGTGACCTTTGCTCTTTTCTCACTTCATCACAACCCCAAGGAAAACACCGCCAGGTGTCAACGACGGTAACAGGCTGTGGAGATAAATATATAACATGAGATGTGTTCAAGAGGTACAAGGTTCATTTATTGCCATTCTACAACACAGGGCTGCTCAACAAGATGCACGTTGTAGTCGTTTTATATGCTACACAAGAAAAAAACAAAAACTATTTTTAAGGTGGAGTACGGAGGATGAATTGAGGAGTCTGAGAAGAAAGAAGCTGCTCTGTGGTCTGGTGATACGACAGCAGATCCTTCTGTATCCAGACGGCAGCAGGGTGAACAGACTGTTGTCTTTCAATATCCTTTTTGTGATGTCAGTATTGATTTATCACATGGTTTCAAATTAAGTATTGGGCTCTTAAAGCTAGGGTTGGTAGTGTTCTTCAAAAACATTTTTTTAATATTTGTTGAAATTCTCATTATATCCTGACAGCAATCAATAAATCAAATGCTCCAAAGAGGTATCTGTGACTGTCACAGAACTGCAATTAACCCATCCAATCATTTAATTCGGAAAAAAACCCAGCATATTCTGTTTGGATATTCTGAATTAGGCTTTACTCTAAATGGACCATTTTCAGACTAATGTGGGATATGCTGATATTATTCAGCTTTTAGGAGCATTCTTTGGACATGTATATCAACAGGTTTTTGGATATGTGCAAATATCGCAAGACCATTTCAAGAAGGTAGAAGGAATGAAAGAGAGAGGTTGTGTTGGCCACTGAATATGTTAATCGGAGTATGCACGGCCGCATGTAAACAGCAACATTAGTGGAATATTAATTTTCATCAGCCATGTAAAGCTTACTAGGAATATTGTGTTTTTCGGAATAAGAGCAAAAACACGATATATTGTTGTTGTGAATAACATTATTTTGTGCATGTAAACGTAGTCAGTGATCACAGGACCATTTATAATTTAACTATGGAGCAAGGAAAATGTGTTTATGTGTGTCTGTGTGTCCTCCACATATCTTGCGGAACCACTCATCTGATCTACTTTATACTTGGACCTGAGGACGTGTAGTGTCGAAGTTGGTGTGAGAAGGACACACGACATGTTCAATATTAATAAACTTTAAAAAAAGAAGAGATAGCACTCTGCCCATGAGCGATTCTAGGATCAGACCTTTAGGGGCCTCAGCCGGGAAATTTTGAACGTCAGAAACTTCCTGCATTATGGTGAATTTTTATGCACCAATTTCTGCCTCTTCTTCATCAAGTTATGGAGGAACACAAAAAAAGAACACAGAACACAAAATTCAGACGCCAGGTGGACCCCAGTATGTAGAAATATTCAAATACACCATTTTTAGAATAGGCGAAAATAACACATTTATACTGCATGCACAAAACTGCATGGTTTTTGCCCCAAACTGCATGTGATTATCATAAAGTGGGCATGTCTGTAAAGACGAGACTCGTGGGTACCCATAGGACCCATTTTCATTCACATATCTTGAGGTCAGAGGTCAAGGGACCCCTTTGAAAATGACCATGACAGTTTTCCCTTGCAAGAATTTACCCTCCTTCCTGACAATTTAAAGCTGAAGTAGGCGAGATTAGAGCAAATATGATTAAAGAAATGTATTTGTATAAAACAGTCACTATATCCTGACAGTAGTGCATAAGACAGGTAATCTGAAAAAAAAAATCATGTCCCTCCATGTCCTCCGGTCTCCTCCGGTGCTCTAAACGTCATCTGCAAGATTTCACAGGCCGGAAGAAAACAACCAATCAGAGCTGATCTGGAGTCTGCCGTCCAGCTTCCGTCTTTGAGAGCCGGCTGTAAATCACTCGCGAACTCCGATAAAACGGTCAAACTAGGCAGCGCTGATCAAATATGAAACAATATTCTGTTACTGTAATGTCTATTTCTCTCCTCAGATGTTTTCAGAAACATCTTGTAGTGTACTGTTTAGCTGTAAAATTAGAAAGTTTGTGACTTCACATTCCACTGATAGATTTGATAATTTATTAGAGAATCTAAGACTCTCATTTCATATCTATTTGTTCACATGTTGCACATAAAGTCATTTACATACTGGATATTCATATTGTCATTGGTGGCTTTAAGACCTTATTTAGTCCTGAAACAAACATGTGAAATTACCAGCATATTTATGTAACAAGGTGCATTAATACCTGCCAAATATATAGTTCTAAAGAAATGTATGAACATGGCATTAGTTATTGGTGTGAGCACCTGAAGTGGAATTCCATTTACATCGAAAGAAAACATAGAGGCAGATATATAAAAACTTCAGCAAAGGAGAAGCAAAACTATCTGTATGACGGGAAGCCACAAGGACAAAATGAGAATATTGTTTTATTTGGGAGTTGAGAGCATTTTCCATGTTTTTATTAAACTCTGGTCCATTGTGCACTCCTAATATAGACACAACAACGTGTATGTGTGTGTGTGTGTGTGTGTGTGTGTGTGTGTGTGTGTGTGTGTGTGTGTGTGTGTGTGTGTGTGTGTGTGTGAGTGAGTGTGTGTATGTGTGTGTGTGTGCAGAGAATGCAATTGTTTCCCCGCGTGGCCAGGAAGACAAATTAAAGTCTCAGTGAATCAGCATGGACGCAGCAGTATGAATATTCATTGGCTGAGTGAAAAGCTGGATGAGACGAGTAGGGCTTAACAGGACGTGCACCTGGTGAACCTTGATCTGTTTGTATCAAAATGTCCCGCAGTGAAAAACAAGTGGAAGAAACCAACTCACACACGACGTGCGACGTGTGTGTGTATATGTGTGGGTGGGACCACAGAAGAAGAGAGAAGAATGAAGACACGGCCAAAGAGGAGATCAATGAATATTTATGCTTCATTTTAATGTGTGTTCACTCACATAGAGGGGAATATGATAATGGTGACTTCCAGTGTTTGTTTGATTTCATTTGATCATATTATTTAAGCCATGTATATTACATGTTTTGTACTTTGGTACGTAGATTTAATACTCTTTATTTCTCAGGTCCGAAGTCTGTCTTTTCCTAACTAATTATGATTTCTCCTCGACATCTTTTCTTGCTCTTCTGTTTGAGGTCAACAAATTTGGTTTGGAAAGTATAAACATATTTTGTCTGTGTCTGAAGAAGTCAGAGGTCAGAGAGTCTTACAAGTGTTATTCCTAAAGCTCTGCCTCCAACCCGTTACTATGACGCTCTAGGTACCGTTCTAGCATCAGTATTGGACGTGTCACGGACGGCGTGTCAGTTTCCGCTCGTTATGTGCATACAGTCTCTTTTCAAAATAAACTTCCAACGTAGGTTTACTTAGTTTTTAGGTTTACTAACGAGACAAAACTACTTGGTTAGGTTTAGAAAAATATCGTGGTTTGGGTTAAAATAAGTACAATTGTTATCTATGTTTGTTATGTAACTGGCCTTAGTGAAGTACGGAAATTACGTAGCAAAAGTAAGTTAAAATAAGTCAACGTTGACTTGGTTTCACACAGGCACAAATAGCGGTCTACTGGGTGAAAGTTCTGTGTTTGTTTGACCCATCCAACCTCCCATGCCACCCTCCCCAAGAGGACTTTCTCGCTCTTTGTTTTGTTTTGTTGTCTTTATACCACGTCAGTTGCTCTGACGTCTAATAATGGCGCAGATGGGTTTACATTGGAGTTAGTTGAAAGCCTGGAGCATCCCATATAGACGCAAAAGGGTGCCTCGGTGTGTCGGTATCAGACGCCGAGGGGCACTGACCAAGAGTCGGTATTTGACGCATTAACTGAACGATATGAACCTGCTCTTTTCGTATCTTGTGGGCTTTCACTTTAATGCAAGTGCAATTGTACCCCATCTTTTAGGAACTTATATGAAGCCATGTCTACTTGTGGTTCCTTGTCACAGATTGCATGCAATTCACAAAAACAATAATTTGTTTGTAGTCAAAATATGTTTTGGGGTTTAATGCTTAATTTTAGGTCTTTTAATTTGCCTAGGTGTTACTGGGTGTTTTCATGTTTTTCTCCAGTTACCCAAAACCCGAAGGCAACTGACTGAGTAAAGACGTCATTCACAACACGTTAAGTCTACATCCTGATTAAGGAGGCGTTGCTTTGTATGTTTCTTTAAATCCATTGTGTGTTTTTCTGCCATTCTCAGGCTCCTCCCAGTGAATGGCAGTATTTGTGCGTTTAGTGCTTGCTGTGCCATTAGCTGCAGCTCCTACAAAGAGCCCGGGTTGACCTGGCTAGCGTTGTCCTTTCTCATGGTCACATGGTCCTGCATAGTGAATGGGCATGCTGGCCTTTCTTCAGGACCTTCGGCCAGTATTGTGAATGGGGTGCAGCGGCTGATTTAAAGCTTGTGGTCAGAGAAGCAGGTGAAGGTCAGGGCAGCAGAGGTCAACCCCGGAACATCTGATTTACTTCAATATGCCTGCGGTCACATAGATGAAGCTGTAATGACCATTAGTACTGATGCCGTCTGCCGGGGCAGCCAGCGCACTGTCACACAGACATGATGTAGAGCTTTCACAGGCAGCCATGCTACTTTGTACACTGAAAAAAGTCAAGTCATTTAAAGGGTCAGTTCACCCTGATTACACAGACTTCCCCTCCAGTGGTATCTATCCAATCTGATCATTTGGTTTCATACTTGGAACTACTTTCTACTGAAGAAATAGTCCATATGGAAATGGTCAACAGTAATTTCCAATTTTTTTAATTTGCTGTTTATGAAGTTTTAAAATTTGGAGTTGACACTTTAATGTTGACAGTGGTGCCTGTAATCTCTCTCTCTCTCTGATGATTTAAAACAATTAAAGTTAACATTTTTTATTTGTTATTTATTTAAAAATTCTAGATACTTTTTTTCTAAATTAAGTTTCATAATTAAATTACATAAATATGTCAGTTCTGTCAATTGTGTTACTAACAGAACATCCCCCTGCAACTAAAACATGGTTTGTCCCAAAACCATGTGACCAGCATCACAGGTCATTTTGAATACATTCTAGTCTGCTCATTTTTTTAAATACTTTATCTGTAATAAAACATTGTCAAGGAGTATATTAATTGATTGTCAACTATGTTGGGTGCATTGTTGTGGTTTACAATTATTTTCAGATTTTAATTAAAATATATGTGGAAATTTAAGGTTATCCTGATAAAGGAAATGGCTTGTTAGCCACGCTGGGCCTACCATTGAAGTTATGGGCTAAAATAGGGAAATTGTCTATGTTACTGTAAACTAAGTTACTCAGAGTAAAGCCAACTCATGCGTAACATAGTTGATGTGACCCTACTAGGGTCAATGGGAAAATATCCTTTTTCCTTAAAATATCAAAAAGTAGTTCATGTTTAAGCTTTGCAATAGTGGATATACCATATACACTGAAGGAATATTTGAACATAAACCAAATGTTGTAATGTAATAATTTGGACACACTTACAGTGTCAGTGTACACTTACTGTCTGACATGCATACTTTCTGTCTCAAAAGCCCCAAAAAACTGTTGCCACGGCAACAAAGCTTGCAATTGCTCCTTCTCCACTGGATTATCTAGTATTGACTATGCAAGGTTTTTAGACTTAGCTCAAGTTAGCAAAGATTTGGACAAATTGGAATTCTACCTGAGGTAGCGCTAGATGAAATGTGAGACAATTTCTTCGTATTTTGTTAGTACCCATTGATTTCTGGGATTCACCAATGTTTTCTTATGTTTGCTCTTCTCTTAGGTAAGAGAACAATCCATCCAATAGTTGGTGAAACATTCCACTCAAAATCAGAAAGGTCAGCCTCACAGTGGTGCTAGAGGAAAAGTCAGAGGATCACAAAAGTCAGCAGGCTTCATTGTCAGGTGACCACAAATGCCAATACCAAATATGAAGGTAATCCATTAAGTAGTTGATGAGATATTTCAGTCTGAACCAAAGTGGTGGACCCATCAATTAACATTGCCAGGACAAGTGCCAGTGTGTAGTATTGTGTCCTGCAGGAGTCCTAAAACCTGGAAATAAGTTATCATTTTTGTGCCTCCAGTTCCCTCGTCTCAAAGTCAATGACTTTTTGTTTAGATACCTTGTGGTTAACACAAGCTTAAGTGATTTTAACGTTTTGTTCAACGACATAAAATACGTCAGTAAATATCCCACATGTGAATTTTGAAGCTTTTATGTGTCTTGAAAAAGACGGTTGCTAACAAGTGGCTAAATGAGCTAACAGAAGTTTCCGCAGACATTAAACATCATCACGCCGAACACAACAATCTTAGTGGTGGTGACGTTGAAGTCATGCGACCGTGGTGTAGTTAGTTTATAGCCTAACGTTGCTTTTAAATTCTGGTGACGTATTTTTGTGGGCCAATCAGGAAGTTAGCATCGCCCTGATTCCCTCGACAGAAAGCCAATGGGATTGTTCCATTGGGTTTTGGATTACTGCAGATAATAAGCTCTGTGGCAAACACACGTTTATGATACTTACATGTTATATAATTATAATAATCTCCACAAATGAACACCACTTTAGGATTTGTGAAGTGTAAATGCAATCAGCAGAAGTAAAAAGCTAACATTAGGCTGTAAAGGAACTACACCACTGTCGCATGAGCGTGAGCGGGAGTCGGCATGATGGCGTTTAGTATTCCCATTTAGCCACTTGTTAGCAGCCGCCTTTTTTAAGACACATAAAAGCTTCAAAATTCACAAGTGTGGTATTTACTGACGTATTTTATGTCATAGAACAAAACGTTGAAATCACTTCAGCTTGTGTTAATCACAGACCTTATTTCAGCCATCTAACTAAAAACCCACTGACTTCCAGACGAGGGAACCGGAAGTGCTAAAATGTTAACTAATTACCGGGTTTTAGGACTCATTCCTGCAGCACTCTATTTTGAAGTTACGCTAGTGATGTTTCTGACGCGTTTTCCGTACTTACATTATGTTGTTTATGTAGATATTTTACTTAAAACATAACCACGACCGTTTCACAGTAATGATGTGGTGTTAAATGACATGCGAAAGTCTAAAATGCGTTATCACGACGTGCAGAATGTCCTTAAAATGTTGTGCTATTTTATATTAACTTAATATAATATAATATATGTAATATAATAATATAATAAGCCAACTCTGCTTGTTTCAAGCAAAAGAAAACTAATTTTTCACCACCTTCATGGCATTGGCAACTGATGTATGCTCGCCAATTACGTGCAAAAAATATGATGTGGGAGTAAGTGGTTGCAATTGTATGAATAAACACAGCTACAAACAGCTAGTATATTTGTATTGTAGGCTAACTTGTATCCCGATATCCAGTCAACAATGAGAATAATCCCTGTATAGAAGGCCGTGGTGTGGGAGGGATTCCCATCACCTTCTTGTCACATTATCAACTGGAGTGAAAGCATGTGTTAAAAAGGCTTTGAGTGCCACTGGGGTGTTGACTGTGAGTGTGTGAGGGTGATTGTGACTCCATTTCTGTATGCTTGTGTGTGTGTGTTTGTGTGTGTGTATGTGTGCGTGTGCGTGTGCGTGTGTGTGTGTTAGCGAGTGAATGAATAGCAGCCTGGGCTGTCACATTAGCCATGGTTGGGAGTATTAGTGGGCGTCTTTCTGCCACTGTGTGTTTTGGTCTGGCTGAGACAAGCCTGCCAGAGTGGAACCCTCAGTTCTCTTTCTCAGTCTGAGAGGACAGAAAAGAAAGAGAGGAGTCAAAATGGAGGAAGAAAGAGAGAGACAGACCTCCTGCTCGTCCGGTCCCTGATGTGCTTTGTGCATTGAGACAAGACAGTAAATGTGTAGGTGTTTGTCACTGACAATAGACTGCAAACAGCATCATCTGCCACACGTTCAACTCACTGGCCGATACCACTCACTGAGTCCTCCATTGACTGCCTGTCACTTGGATAAAAAGATAACTCTGTGCTTTCACTGCTTAAGTTTAAAGGAACAATCTGCGATCCAAATGTAAAGCAGAGTCATCCACCATTATTTGTAACCTCACTCCCAGAAGCATAACAGGTCTATTTCTTATGCAAGATTAGTGGAACACACAACATTTCATCCGACAAAATGTACAAGATACTGTAAAACAGTCTGTAAGGCTACATCCACACTAATACGTTTTCATTTTAAAACACGTAACTTTTGCCATTTTTATCTGTCTTTTGTGTCCACACTACTCTGGCGTTTTCGAGGCCCTAAAACGGACACGTTTGAAAATGCTGCAGACCCCGTTTTAGTTTTATAACTCAGAGGTTGCATTTTAATCTGGATGGACAGAAACGGAGAGTTTTGAAAACGATGACGCCCACGTTCGCTCCTTGATTGGGTCTTATCAGTCATGACGTGTCCTTCCCTGATTCATAATCACGTGAACCTTTTCCAGCTGAAAACAAACGACATCAGCCTCGACCACCTGTGGTTAATTCCAACATTTATAACGAGTTACAAGCGTTGCTGACCTTGTTGTCCATGCTGTTGTGAAGTTAAATTCTGCATTTTATATTGCTACTACTGCCTACATGAGCAGGAGGGAAGCTATTATTTGAGTACTTTGCATCAATTCCCCACAAAGCATGGTAAATGAGACACGGTCTGTGTTTCAAGACAGGTCAGGTGGGTTGCCGACATCGCCGCAGACACGCACTGGGGCCCCGTCCATGGACGTATCAAGAGAACTGGATACAGCGTTTGAGGCGGGCGCCCGTTCATTCCTATGAGAGTTGCTCAGTGGCGCATGAAGCCAAAATGGCTCAACTGCCGAGTGATAAAGTACCCGGATCATCCGCATCCATTGGGTCCATAGAGCAGACGCAGTAGCATTTCCTTTAACTCCGCCTCCCAGCCCTCGCTCCAGCCTCGGTCTGGGTCTCATTCACATGAACGGAAGAAGGGAAATAACTCTGGATTAAGCTATTGGAGCATTTTACAACTTTTGGGACCTAATGATTTCAATAAGGGCTATTCAAGTGTTCATACTGGGAAGTGGATTCACCTCCAAAAAAAGTTATCCACTGAGTTACAGACTTCTTTTTCCCAATGTAAGTCTATGGGGAGAAGTCTTTTTGGGCCCAATGGCATCACGTGACGGACACGGAAGTTGTAGTACCGCCGTTTGGCCACTATGGAAATTTGCTTCATTTGGCCCCGTCCCTCCCTGTGTTATAGCAGGTGGCAACCAGTATTAAGGTGCATTTTCGCCACCTAGACTGAGGTCACTGATCTGCTTTAGGTAGATTTTAAGGAAACCCACTGCCAGAAAAAAAGGAAACCCTGTGAAAACATAGAAGAGCGAAGACCTATGTGCCAGGGCTGAAACCCGGACAGCCTCGGCCCCATTTAACCACAGCTTGTTGTAAAGTCCATTATGTTCTAATGATGGCCTAAAGCCTGAAGCTCAGCTGTTAAAGGGCAGTGTATTGCAGTAGTCGTGAATGCAGAGAATCCTCTTTTACAACTGGTTACCATTCTCACTACAAAGGCTTCTAATGTGTGCGGTTTCTCTGAAAGTGACACTTAAAGGTCCCACTTGACCAGTGGATCCCAAGTGCAGTTCAGTCACATCCCCCCTCCACATTGTCAGTGTTGTGGTAGACTGATGACCTACCTCCTGGTGATGGAGTATCTCAATCCCATCACTTTCACTCCCAATACCATCTCAATCTTAATTAAATGCAGAGTATAACAGAGCATCTATGCAAAATCTTGGTAGGTCTTAGGCGAGGCAAGATCTCAGTAAGCTTAAAGGAACGTGTTGGTTGAGCCATCTAAAAGCATCTGAAACCCCCGTCCAAATAGAGGAATTGGGAGATAAACCAGTGTTTGAATTTTTTTCTCAAGCTGTTTTCATACTTTACACATCTACTACTTTGGTCATGAGAAGACTGCAACATACAGCTGGACAATATGGCCAAAAATGTTGTCACAACATGTTTTTTTATATATATCGAAATCAATAATTATCACCATATATATTTAATAAAAATAATAATGCTCAATTTACAGTTTTAATATTCTCCCTGAACCCTAAAGAAACCAGAAAGTTAATTATGGTTCATAATATACAATTGATTATTATCGGAACGAATAGGTGAAAGATTGAACAGAAACGACAGGGTCAGTACCCCTTGGCATCTGATACTGACGCACCGAGGCACCCTTTAGCGTCTGTATGAGACGCACCGGGCTTCCAACTAACTCCACAGTCCAGTCTTACAGCTGTTTTCACGAAAAAAGGGAATTTGTGTGTATGTACACAAATCAAATAGATTAATTTTGGTGGCCATTTCACGAACTGCCATGAGACTGTGTTGGACTCCAATGTAAACCCATCCGCATCGTTATTATACGGTCAGAGCAATTAACTTAGTATAAAGAGTGTGGAAGTCTGTAGGGCAGGTGGGAGGACACAGGACTTTCACCCAAGAGACTTCTGTTTGTGTCCCGTGAGAAACCAAGTCAGCATTGACTTATCTTACTTTAGTTTTGTTACGTAACTTCTGTACTTTACTAACGTCAAATGTAGTTATTTTTTAAAAACCTAACCAGGTACGTTTGTTGCGTAAGTAAACCTAAAAAATAAGTAAAACTACGTTGGAAGTTTATTTTGAAAAGAGAATGTATACATGTAACGATGGGAAACTGAACATTTCTTGTGAGCACAGAAGTTTATTTTGTAAAGACACTATACATGTAACAAGCGTAAACTGACATGACGTCCCTGACGGACCGAAAACTGATGCTAGAGGGAACCTAGAGCGTCATAGTTTGAAGCGCAGGGCCACCGAAAAAGAGTCAGTATTTGACGAGTTAGGAGTGAGAATATGTTGTCCGAACAGGCACTTTTGAACGAGCGCTGCATAGAGGAAAACAGATTCATTAGCATGTAAGATTTTATCATGAGTTTTACCTTTAGACATGGTTGGATGACATGTCATATGACCTAGTTTGTTATAATATAAAATTAACATCTGATTGTTGGGGCTTGTTTAACTGATTTTTATCGAACAAATGATCAGGCATTATCAGCTATGCTGATGCTGCACCATATTAAACCACTTTCAGAGGACAGCCTTCCCAGCTCTTTCCTTCTCCCTAGGTGTAGTTTCTCCACCTCATCTGGATCAATTACACCAGGTTCCTAATCAGATGACAGCTTCTAATTCCTTTTCTATCTGCTGTCAAGGTTGTTTGTAGAAAACAAGAGAAAATGTGTGTCATATAGGAGGGTTAGTATGGCAGTGAATTACTTTTTAAGCCATATGTTTTGCATTGCTGACGCTGTTTAAAGCCTCGTGCTGAGGCCCTAAGATCCTCTATAGCGTACATCCACATTCCTGATGTTGGTAATAAGTGTTGCTTTGGACACCCTGATGAATGCACTTCATTGTTGACTCTGTGCTGAACCAGCAGTTGAACATTGACTAAAAATCAATAGTGGCGGGAGCCGTATGTGTGTGCAGCCCCTGTCTGTTTTCTCTCTGTCTGATAGCACTAATGCTGAGATCAGAGGCTCCGAGGTGTTGTTGATTAAGCATTTAAGAGACGGACAGACTTTAACCTTCCTGTCACTGGGGCCATGGGTGACATGTTAACACTAGACTATGGCACGTTTCTTACTTCAGCCTGAACTCAGCTGTCCAATGTCAGATGGACTGTCAGATATCATCTTTCAGATTTTATATGAAAGTTTCCCCCCCCCCCCCAAAAAAAAATGCATGTATGAACATCCCTAATACTTGGTGCAATAAATACATTGAAGATATAGATTTTCTAGCACCCTAGATGGCACTTAATCCCATTTTCTCCACTGGAAGGGCCCCCTCGAGGGCACTTCATCACGTCTTTTCTACTGGAAGGGCGCCCAGAGGGCAATTTATCATGTTGGAAGGGTACCCTAGATCAGCTATTCTCAACCACTGGGCCGGGGCCCACTGGTGGGCCTAAGAGAGCCGGCTAGTGGGCCGCGAAGGTGCTGCCAAATCGTTAGATTAACCGCTATTCTGTATTTCAGAGGTTATAGCGGGCTTTTAAAGCTAGGTATCACATGAAACTAAAAACCTAAAGAATCCATCGGTACCAACCATGTCATACTAGCTTGTCACGAAGGAGGCTAAATAACGCTCCAAAGCAAAAACTGTCATGGCCATTTTCAAAGGGGTCCCTTGACCTCTGAACTCCAGATATGTGAATGAAAATGGGTTCTATGGTTACCCATGAGTCTCCCCTTTACAGACATATATGTCACAGATGCAGTGACACAAAATCAAGCAATTTTTGGGAAGGTGGTCCTCGAAAAAATTTTAACAATCGGAAGTGGGCCTCGAGTTACAAAAGATTGAGAACCCCTGCCCTAGATGACACTTCATCACGTTTTCTTCACTGGAAGGGCACCCAGGGGGCACTTCATTACATTTTCTCCACTGGAAGGGCACCCTAGAAGGCAATTCATCACATTTTCTCCACTGGAAGGGCACCCTAAAGGGCACTTTATCTTGTTTTACCCACTGGAAGGGCACTCTATAGGGCAATTCATCACTTCGTCTCTACTGGAAAGGCACCCTAGAGGGAACTTTATCATGTTTGATCTACCATAGGGGCATCCAAGAGGGCAGTTTTGCCGCTGTTTGTTCGAACATGGAGGCACTAAAGGGGGTGGTAAAGGTGCAGGCCATAAAACCAAAACAATTAGCTGAAAACTCCATAGAGCTGAAGAAAACTGCAGAGTTTAACTGTGCAGATCATCACCATGACTGATCCTTTTCACACACAAGTAGTGATATTGTTGATATAAAAATACTGATCATAGCCACTTAAACTTCTGCTTGGTACCCTCTCCCCTATAAAGCATGCCTGCAGGAGAAGGTTGCAGCTTCTAACCCAAGCATGCAGTTGTTGTTGTTGTACAATGATAACTGCATATTTTTCTCAGCTAGCCATATTGTCATGTTGTGTATTTTTAGAAATATGGATGAGTTTCATTTATCAGTTCTTTTGTTGGTGTGGGTTGTTGCAGGACACATCTCTAAAAGATTGCCATTCTGATCAAGCTGGCACAAAATGGCAGATTACAAAAAAGTCACATATACTCAGAAATATGGCTCACTGTAATCCTGTATTTTTATGCACCTAACGCCTGCAAAGAAACAGTAATGTATCATTACCTATTTTGGCTTAAGCCGTTGCAATTATGCTGTTCTGGTAAAAAAGCAGTATTCACACCCAGCTAGCTTCCTCAAAGCCTTGTGCTGAGGCCTTGCGGAGACTGACCACTTCTTTGAATATAGCACCTATTATCAAAGCCTATATTGTCCTCCAGAGGATGATAAGTGATTGCAGAGATCTTGAAGGATGTGCATGGTTACTCTAACACTTAAGAAAGAGCCCCTTGAGCTAACTCTAAAAGCAGGTTAAGACTCAAGGGAAGGAAGGCAGGGCAGTGATTATCGAACAGTTTGAGTGTCATTGTTGTAAAAGTAATATGGTTGAAAAAGCTTGAAAATGCATGGATCTGTTTGCGCATATAGGGGCTGAGTGGCCCGTCATTGAGACTGGACACAAAGGTCCAACACAATACTGTGTGGAAACATAGGCCAGAGATAGTCCAGAGCTAAAAGACTGCACCTGCTTGTCTTTCTGCACCTTGCAAAACAGAAACCTTCTTATGTCAGAAACTGTCATTTACAATTTTTTTTGTTCATCACCCAAACAAATTTTTTTTTTTGCATAAGCACCAATCCATAGTATTTTTTGAATAAGCATACAATTTCACAGTTAAACTGAGATGCTTATCAAACGGTGATTATCAAACCTGTTCCCAGTCCTGCACAGATACTTATGGGAAGTACATGTTTTCAAGTAGTGCTTAAATCTACTGAAAAACCTGCCAGCACAGTAAAGGCACTGTGAGATGGCTCTGGGGATGGCAATGTTGGTTGGTCAACTGCTTTGGACCAAAATGAAACAAAGTATCTCAACACTATTGGGTGGATTGCCATGAAATTTGTTAGACATGTGTGTATTAGGACAACCTGGTCTCACGTTCCCATACGACGAAACTGCATTGTCAATTACGTTTCGAGGGAAATGTATTTTCTCCTGGGTTGTGTTTGTTTTTGACGTATCACAAATACATTTCTAATCATTGTCCGCGGAAGTCCGTGTAGGGAGGACGTCAGGGAGGATGGATGGGTCAAACAAACACAGGACTTGCACTCAGGAGATCGCTGTTCATGTCCCGTGTGAAACCTTGAAGTCAACATATTTATTATTATTATTATTTTAATTTACGTCTGTAACCTAAATAACCATCCCGTTTGCACGAAAAGGCATGTAAATACCACGATAATGCGCAATGCGTGTAGCGTGAAATAAGTACGCCTTTCTTGATTTCAGCGTCATTTGTACGCCATGTATCCTGTACTGACTGCAATGTAAATGCAGCCTCATATAAATACGTAAGCGTTAGTGAGGTAGTATAAAAAACGAGAAAGACCACTTATGGTGGGCAGGTCGGGAGGTCAGGAGGTAGATGGGCCCAACAAACACCAGACTTTTAACCAGGAGACCTGTGTTTGACACCACTGTTGACCGGTGTTTTTTTATGTTACGTTGTTACGTTATTTCTGTAGGTGTTTTACTTAGTTTACGTACTTATTTTAAGCCCAACCATGACGTTTTCCCTTACCCTAAGTGGTTTTCTTGCCTAAACCTAACTGCGGACGTTTGCATGTCATACAAATGCCACATGAAAAGCGGTGCACAAACAACATTGCGATAAAGCAAAAATGCGTACCCATGACACGCAGAATGTCCGTGTAACGTCGTGGTATTTATACGCTTTCCTGTGAGACCGGGTTGAAATAACGTAACAAACATACTTATTTAAGCCAAACGATGATGTTTTCCTAAACCTAACCGAGTAGTTTTGTTGTGTTTGTGTTTTGTTTCAATTTACAATGTTTACCAAGTGTTTAAAATGCTAACCGTAATCCTTGACAAAAAAACATTTCCTTTGTAACGTGATTGAGAATGCAGTTTAGTTGTATGGGAACTTAATTTTGTAGAAGACAGGGTTGATGTGGATGAATCCGATTGACTTTAGTTGATCCCCTGCCTTTTCATCTAGCACCACCAGCACCTTATCCAGTAAAATATCTCCTCATCTACAGTACAGGAGGGATTGGCACTAAATGTTCTACATCCATGCCCTAAATGTTGCACCTGCATGAGTTTGACTTGAGATATTTCACTATTGGATGGATTGCCAAATGTGGTGCAGACATTCATGTTTCCCCAAAAATGAACTGTAATAACTTTGGTGATCCTCTCACTTTTCTAGAGTAACTAGCATGTCAAACTGCTACACATGGTTTATGACCAAATACCTGTAAAACTAATGATCCCCAGCTGTAGGCTACTGTGTATTTATTGCTACCAGTGCCAACGCACTAAACTTAACTAACATTACCCGGTGTCCCTAAGCCCAGTCAAAACCAACAGCTAGCATGGCTGCAGACTTGCACCCTGTCTACCCAGGATGCTTTTCAGCCACATTTTTCAGCGGTCCGTCACACAGATAAGCTTCTATTTCAATCAATACAGCTGTTTATACAGGCCACACAACAGCTTGTGTTTCACTTGTGCATTCGGTGCATAACTGCAACCCAAACTACCGTTTTAGGCACACTCACAGATAAAGGGGTATTCTAGCTGTGGCTTTGGCTTCACACTGGGAGGCCTTTCTCCCCCACCACCACTCTGCACAAGCCCGCTGTTATTTGCTCCATTGATCAAAGTCACTACAATAATGACAAAAACCACACTTTCCCCCTATCTTCCACACTTTAGGCCATGCCACAGTGTGGAACCTGGACACTGAACTTTGCCTTTCCAGTCAAAGGACTAAACACACATAAACACACACATACACAACAAAGCGGAAGCACTATAATTGAAATAGTGTGTGGATGGGGGGGTGGGGAGGGTGGGTTATGAGACAAAACATGGCAAAAGATTGAAGTGACTTGAAGGGGGAAGGTCTTTATTAGCAAGTATCAACAGCGAGGGGGCCTCGCCAACAGAGGCTGCAGCCAGCATCTGCTTCTATATATTATTAACTCCACTAACATCTATCCATCCGTCCCTCCGTCCACCCGTTTGTGTGCCTATCCATGTATCCATCACTTTGTAATAAGTGGAGTGATTCTATCAGTGAGAATGGCACTATTGATCTTAAGCCAATCTAAATTCCCCATTAGCATTGTGTCGATTGCTGTTGCATGCTAACTCCTGAATTCCACTTCCATCCATGAGCTGTGAGGGTAAAGTGCTCTCTCGCTTTCATTTTATATTTTCTCTTTATTCAACCGCCCAACCAGCTCTCTTTATGGTATGGCTATATTGTCCCCTAATAGACTACTCAAACGTGAGCCTTGTTTGGGTTTTCTGACAGGTGCTTCTACAAATGGGGTCAAGGAACACCTAAGTAAGACTTTGGAGGTCTCCTGACTTTCACTCGTAGCACCATTGTCTCCTCACATGGCCTGTTTGATTTAAAGATTATATACTAAATCAACATTTTACCATCTTGGTCCATGGGAGTAACGCTGACCTGATGGGGCTCTGTGGTCTAATTTTGTCTCAAGTATGAAAATGGCTGCTGACCACTGGCCTTATAGGTGGTTACAACAAGTGCAACAGGAATGAGTCCTAAAAAACGGAAATGAGTTAACATTTTAGCACTTCTGGTTCCCTCGTCTTGAAGTCATTGGATTTTTGGTTGGATGCCTGTATTAAGGTCTGTGGTTAACACAAGCTGAAGAGATTTAAACATTTTGTTAACGATATAAAATACATCAACAAATACCCCACATGTGAATTTTGAAGCCTTTAAGTGTCTTAAAAAAGGCGGTTGCTAACAAGTGGCTAAATGAGACTACTAAAGGTCATCACGCCGACTCGTCCTCCTTTACAGCCTCGTTGTGTATACTCGCGCTCATGTGACCGTGGTGTAGTTTGTTTATAGCCTAACGTTTGCTTTTTACTTCTGGTGATTGCATTCACACTTCAAAAATCATAGAAGTGGTGTTTATTTGTGGAGATTATCTTGCTGAACAAAACATGCAAATATCATAAACGTTTGTTTGCCACAGAGTTTATTTTTTGTAATAATCCAAAACCCAATGGAATAATCCCATTGGCTTTTTGTTGAAAGAACCAGGATGATGCTAACTTCCTGGTTGGCCTACAAACATACATCATCCCTGGTGCACTCTATTGGAGTATTGAGAGATCCTTAACCCTTTAATGTCCTCACTAAGAAAAAAACAATTGAAAATGTTTCTCTTTGTATTTGTTATGTCCTTGGGGCAATTATAAGAACAATCAATGTTTTATTTTAATATATATATATATATACTGTATATATATATATATATATATATATATATAGGCCTCTACCAAACGGTTGGGATGACGATTCATGGTAAAAGAAAAATACAAACCATGAACTATTATTATGCAGTCATAGATATACCAACATATGTCAATATGTTACCATGGAATTAGTAGTTTTAACAGTACTAGTAATATTTCCATGTATTCTCGATATTTACCATATCTACAGTGGGCTATTTTGAAAACATCCCAGAAATGGAGAAAAATCATACTGACATAATTTTTTTATCATATCTATAATGGAATAACATTAAATATATGATTTTTAACAAATAATATTAGGAAGTGGAGATTTTTGTGTGCAAAAACGATGCTTACACTTCAGTGCATAGGCTACTCTAAGGATAATGACATCCTAAAAATACACTTAGATCTGTTGGACCAGATTATACACTAATCTAATCTCTTGGCAAACAGCAAACGTAAAATTTGGAGAAACTAAATAATTAAAAAATTTGGACAATTGTTTGGAAATTGGATTAGTAATAACTTTAATCTCTATGATTTAACTGCTGCTAAGGATGTCAACCATATAGCGTCCTAGCAATAGACGGGGGTCAGGTCAGGACACTTGTGTGGTGAAGTGGCCTCTTTTAGTCTCGGTGTTTGCAAATGGGGGATGTGAGGACAAGTGACGACTCTACTCAAACACTGGTGTTAGGGATGTCCTAGAACAGTAGATAAATGGATTATAAATAATGTAAATTAGAAATAAACATAAACCAAAATGCAAATCATGGTCATAATGGGCAAGTATCCTTCCCTAAACACAGATATGACTCTACACATGCTGTCCTTTAACTGTAGCCCTATAGAGGAAGGTAGGCAGCACACTCCATCGTTAAAGTAGCTTTTTTTTATCATTATTGCCCTTCATCAACATTGGCTTCCAGCAATTTGGGCTTTGCATTTGAAAATTGCTTCATTATTGTATTCTCTTGGGCAGGGTTGGTTGCAATATCACATTAATAATTGATTGATTTTCATTTGTATTTAAATATTAGGACTATGTTAAACCAATATAGATCTTTGAAGGCCAGTGCCAATATTTTTTTTATTCTTTAGGTGAATAGGGTAAAAGATTTAACTAATAGATATCACCATGAAACTTCCCCAGTCACATTAGGATACATGTGCAAATGAGGCATTATCTTATTAAATATGTGTGCTCATTTGCATAACACCAAAATTCTTGTTTCATTTTGTTAACATATTGGAGTCAAAGGTTTTTACAGAGGGAGTTTTAATATCTCTTTTTATCACTACATAAATCAGAAAATTCTGCCAACAGCCACAGAAAAATCTATTTTCGCCATGTTTTGCATAAATGCAAAAAAAACAAAAATTAGAAAATCTCAAAATTGACCAGTGCATTAAAAATAAACAATGTTTTGGGGCGGCTGTGGCTCAGAGGGTAGAAAGCAGGTCGTCCACCAATCGGAAGGTTGGTGGTTCGATCCCCGGCTGCTCCGGTCACATGTCGATGTGTCCTTGAGAAAGACACTTAACCCCAAATGTCTCCTGAAGGCATAGCCATCGGTGTGTGAATGAGTATTTAGATTAGATCCTGATGGGCAAAGTTGGCACCTTGTATGAATGTGTGTGTGAAGCGCTATATAAATGCAAGTCCATTTACCATTAACCATTTGGCCAGGGGTGTCTCCCCTTAAGTTAAAGTAAATAATCCAAAAGTGCCTTCACAGCCACATACCAGCCCAATATCCCAATTTCTTCATATTGATTTGACAAATCTGCAGCATAAGATTTTATGTTCAATGTTCAGAGCAGGAAGTACACTTTGTGCACTTTGAAGGATAGATTCCCAATTTTCCTACAGGGAATTTTATACTTAAAAGACTGTAATTTTTGTAGCTACTCCTTGAAGTGTCTAATTCAGACTGCTGAAGCCTCATATAAGCTTCAGATACACGTTTACATAAATTTTTAAACAAAATGAGGACTGTGGTTTTTTGTTCCCCATCGTTTATATTTAAAGCTTAGGAAGGTACCTTTCAATGACCAATATGAGCCGGAGGAATGATTACAGCAAGCAAAACCAGTTTCAGTGTAGATACGGGCACCTGACAAATGCTTTAAGACAGACTTGAAAAAACATATCCTTTAACCATAGTTTATTTGCCATGACCACAATCTTTCCCTTGCCTATAACCATATTGTAGTTCCCACGTGCAGAGATTGCAGAAAGAAATTTTGGCACTCTTTTCCACATTTTCTTTTTTAAAACTAAAAGAGGGTGAAAAAAAATATGAAAATAAAAACAGTAGAATCAGCACATCAGGGATGTGGCAGGATGCCAGTATACTTTTAACCCCTTATCAGTATTTGCTGTTGGCTTGCCGGGAACCTATAAGACCACATCATAAAGGTTCAAAGCTACAACTCAACTTCACCCGTTCACCATGTGTTTCAGCCATCTCAGGGTGCAAGCACGTCAATTATTAACTGGCTCTGTGTTGCCTTAGGAAAGGCTGATAGCATCCAATAAAGCCATTTAATGCATCTCCATCACTCGTCTGTTGGTTTACAGCAACACACAGCCTCAAATCTATTGGCATCTATTGTATTTGATGGATGGTTGTGCAAATACAGAGTGAGACGATGAGGTGGGGGTGAACTTTCACTCATCTCAAGTATAGTGTTCTAAAATGCTGCCATTTGCTCTGGAGCTGTTTGTTTCCCATTATTTAGCAGGTAGTTCACTTGAACCAATATAGTATATCTTTGACGACAGCACTTTTTTTGTATTATATCAAGTGCATGATGGTGGGGGGAGGGGGATTCAGCCAAAACCCATTTAGCCAAAATAATGCATTTAAATGTTACACAGTAGAATATTTCCATTTTATTGCAATGATGCAGCCAACATGACAACTTGGGTTTGACAAGACAGTTACAGTAACTGTGACCACAACCCAACAACTACATCCCCCTCTGATCAGGAACCCCTGTCCAATCAGTGTTGAGTTCTGCTGGTTGGTGAGAGAGACGAGGACAAAACCCATCACCTATTTCCCTTCCTGCCACAAGAAACAACGCCAGAGAGACTGTCCCAGCCCCGTATCCTATGCACATGCTAGGCCAAAGCAGAGAGCCCTGGCAATAAAATGCAGACTTAAATCACGCTAAATTTTTGCTGCAATACAATGCATCTTATTAGCCTTTGAACTTATTAATCTGTTAATCCAAGTGGACAATATTTTATTGTCTCACAGTACCTTAAACATCACACCTCACCAACGCAGCCCCTGTTTTCACCGGGCTGTAAGCCGAAAAGTGAAGCCAATGCTGAAGTAACTAAAACCTGCATTCTTTCTAACAGCCAGCAGGGTGCAATTCCTCTGGTTGCTAAAAGAAGTCTGATTGTATAGAAGTCTATGAGAAAATGAGCCTACTTCTCACTTGATTTATTACCTCAGTAAACATTGTAAACATGAGTTTATGGTCTCAATCGATAGTTTCAAGTCTTCTTCAATACAGCGTGATGTTCATTTAATAAATTATGGTCCCATTTAGAGTTAAATAGACCATAAAGCAGGGGATGCTTAAAGGCGGGGCTACCTTGTGAATGACAGGTCGCTACCACGGCGTTGTCCGGTCTGGGAGTTGTCCTTGTTTTCTTCCTACAACTTTAACCCTTCTTTTCAGTTCATGAAAGTTAATTATAACATTTTGGTCGTCTAAAAATGTCTTATTCAGCATTCAGTTCTACTTAGCTCCACCCTCTCGTGTCACTTCTGTTTCCCCAAAAAAACAACATGGCGACGGCCAAAAACCAACATGGAAACGGTCAAAATAACAAACGTCACGGGGACTATGTCGACCTCTTATACAGTATACAATCTATGGTTTAAATGCAGGGCTGCGGTCTAAATGCCCGCTGGTCAACATGTCAATATGAGTGCTTAGATATTTGAAGTGTCTAACTCGAAAACAACCACTCACATCCTGCCCCCTACCAACAGTCAACATTAGTAGTTTCTTTTGACCTTGTCCAAGACTTTATGACTCCCAGTCAGGGGCTAGTGTGTTATTAGAAAACAATGAACAGCACATAGTACAAACTACTGTAGCTCTTTTTGAGCCTGACCCGGCCCTCACACCTTGCAGAGGACCAAAGGTCGACAGGGAGCACAACATGCGCTGCAAACGTCAGCCTGTTAATCGCTCTTTACACAGCCGAGACTGGCCAACCATCACTGAACATCACTGGCTCACTCCCTGCCCTGATCTTGACATGGGTCGCTGGACAACGTACTAAACCTCTGCACTAACGCTCGACCCTCGTCTTGGGGGTGAAAGGGGTTTGAGCCAGAAAAAAAGGTACTTAAGAGGTTAGTGGAAATGTGTGTGTGTGTGTGTCCAAGCCCCATTGTCCCCGGTCAGTTGTTTTTTTTGATGAACCCAGAGGGCCCCTCTTCGTCTTGACAGCGTCCTGACGAGGTTCTGACCTTCAAACCACTGAGTTCAAAGTTCTAGTGTGTGTTTGCATCCAGCTCCCTAAGTTGGTCACACTAGTACGGCTCTTTGCTTTCCTTTTCACTTTACATTTTCTTGGGTTAACACAGAGCACACTAAGCTGGTAATGTGAAGTTAATTCTCCTCCGGCCCATTGATGACCACTGGGACGAAATGGCAGCAGAGGCAGTGACGAGGTTTCATCAAGTCTAATCTGCTAATATGTTTTAAATGGAATAATGAACCTCTAACCCAGAGTTTCCAGTGAACCCACCAACTACCAGTGAACCACACAGCATTACAAACCACTGTTGGTACTAGTCCATATAAAAGACAAACAAACGAAAGCTGGCTAGAGACGTGAATATTTACATTAATACCTTTGTCAAAATCTCTAATGCCATTTAAATTAAGTTTAAATGTTGGCATATTCCACACTAAACTAATTTAAAAACGAACGAATGAGCACCCAAAATATTATGCAGTTTGGTGCAGCAGTATGCAAGATCAGCTGTGGACAGACACAGAGATGCACACACACATACACACACATTCACGACCCAACTACCTGGTGGAGATAATTACACTTATAATACCAATAGAGTTTCTCCAGGGATGAAGTATTTTTGTAGGCCAACCAGGAAGTTAGCATCGCCCTGGGTTCCCTCAACAAAAAGCCAATGGGATTTTTCCATTGAGTTTTGGATTATTAAAGGCAGTTTTACACAAAATTTGGCAAGAATTTGCAAACTTTGGAATTTGTTAATTTCATCTTTAATGTACCAGTGGGACAATGGGTCCAGCAGTATGCGAGATTAGCTGTGGACAGACCAAACACATGATCTCCCCACAGGCTTACGCCTGGCAGAGATAATAAAAGATAAAAGCAGATCGTAGCTTTGCTTTAATGAGCCAGTCTCATAACACCCTCGGAGAGCCACTGACTGCTTGTCGCCTTGTACTGTAGGCCTATACATGTATATTCATGCACAAGTACATAAAGAGAGAAGCTGCACACTCAGTGCAGACTGCAAACACCCCGCTGTGTTTGACAACACTTGTGTATTTGACCACTGTCGGACAACGTGTGGGAGCCCTCTGAGAGAAGACAAACAGCATACAGGTGGATTCACAGCTTTCAAGGGCTTCTTTATCTAGCACAAATGTTTGACTGCCATTCAGTGTGCTTATGTAACTTGGCCAGCTACCTGAAGGGTTCCAGTGGGTGGTAATGCTAACAAGACTAATATATATATACACCATATCTGTCAGTGATTGATGAGTTGTTCACACCAGGGACAGCCATTATCTACTCTGATATTTGTCCACTTCTTAAGGCAAATTTCATCTGAAAGAACAGAAAGGACCTTCGTGATCTGTGAGGGTAAGACTGCAATCACACTGGACACTTTTCAATCTGCCTTCAACCAAATTCAGTAGTTTTTTGGAGCTCATGAGTCACATCTGTCAGGGTTTAACTCCAGAGCGAGTAACATTATTGATTCCGGCCCAGGAGAACAAAACTACGGTGTCCCACCTGTTCCTTCTGAGGCTGAAGCAGGAAAAGTTAACATTAGGATCAACATCGGCCATCTTCAAAATAAGAATTTCTCCCTCTTCCTTTCTCTCTCTCTCTCTCTCTCTTTGAAATGAGCGGAGTACATTAAATACAAAGAGTATAATTCAGGGGGTCTGTTTGTTCGAGGTGGATAATGTGCGTCACACTGGTGCTGGATGTCACTCAGGTCAGTGCTTTGTAGAGGGCCAACATTGGCAGCTGGGCCTGTCCACCCCCCTTGCGCGCACACGCACACACGCACACACACACACACATAGATTGATACTGTGTGTTTGTGTGTATGTGTATTCTGCTGTTGGATGAGATAGATAAGCAGACTCCTGTAAAGTGAGGTTGCAATAGCTGAGTTTCCATTTGACTATTTATTTGAATTTGAACAGCTGAATGGAAACATGCAGCAAAACCGGCTGTTGATCGGAGGATCGAAGACACTAATTGTTGAAATAGTAATTTCAGTGTGGTGGGCAATGAAATGAGAAGGATTATTAGTGTCCTGGACATTAACATGTGTGTAAAGGTCACTGTTTGGAGCTTGAAGTGACATAATTATTGATGTTGCAGTTTAACTTGAAGTCATTCAGTCATTATTTGGAACGTAGGGTCACTGACCAAGCATCGGTATTTGACGAGTTGAAGGTGAGAATACATCAGCCCGGCACATATGGGTATGCTTTGCAAAAAGTCAAGGCAGCACCCCCTTTTGGGGGATAGAAGATCCATCAGACTAGAGACGAAACTACTTAAAAGATGGGTGAGTAGTACTTGCTCTCTTCCAACGTTTGTGTTTTTTAAACAGAATAAACAGGTTTTATACTGTGATATTTACTGAAAATGACAAACAATACAGCCACCAGTAGCCTCAGTAAACTACCAGGTGATCTCCTGGTGGTCCCCCTCCAGCCAGCTGTCACCTTATTTAGGTGTTTGTAGTGAAATGAGGAGGTATCGTACAGAGAACTCCTCATTTTAACTTCACCAATCAGCCGTTCCTCGTCCGCTGGAATAAAGAATGAATAGAAACGACGTCTGACAAAAGTTCCGCTCAAACACGCACGCTGCGCAGCACTACGTCGTTCGCGGTCAGTCAGATTATTCCAATAGAAAACAATGTAATCAAACTGATTTTATCACTTACGCTTGCTCGCGTCACATTCTGATTGGAGGGTGTAATATGTACGCTACACACTGGGTTGCTGTACAGGGGGATGGCACAATCCTGGCTGTCTCCTATCAGATTCTGTCTCTCTGTTGGGTAATATATAAAACTTTAGGTCCAGATTTTCAAGTTTATTTAACGTGCAGAAAGTTACACAACAGCTTTTGAGCACGGTAGCGACTGCTCTGTTTTCTCCCACGGCGTAAACCGGATGTGACGTTTTGTGGGCGTTCCCATGAATGCCGACTGTATGTATAATTTTCTGACTGTGACAAATGTGAAAGATGGTGTGTGTGTGTGTGTGTGTGTGTGTGTGTGTGTGTGTGTGTGTGTGTGTGCGTTTGTGTGTGTGCCACCTCCTGTACTCTCTCTCCCCTCCATCCTTCCACTCTCTCTATCTCTGTCAGTTAGGTTTCATTCACTCTGAAAGACTTCAGCACTGTTTTGTGACCAGAGATCATATTTGAGTAAAAGGAAATCTCCACTTTTTTTTCCATAAACTGAAAGGGAGCTTTTCTGCCTCCACTGGAAGGAGTCCAGAACCATTTCAATACAGCAGAGGCGACAAAGGCCTCCATAACAGCCGCTTTCATTCAGGTTGGCAAAACGACACAGTGGAACGCAAAGAAAGGGAAATAAAAAGGAGGGGAGGAAAAATCAATTCAGTCAGTGTCAGAAGTCACGCTTCATGAGGCTGAGTGTGTGAATGCTGTAACTGCACGCAGTCAGAGGCATGACAGAGCGTCATAAACAGCCTCGACAAAAGAAATAACACGACAATCACTCAGGGATTAGTGCACAGCATCTGTGTGTGTGTGCGTGTGTGTGTGTGTGTGGTTGTGTTGTCCAGTATGCTGTTCTTGGTTGGCCAGTTGTAGTTGTTGGCCATGTGTTGGTGTCTTGCTGGCTGACTGGCCCTGGCTAATTGCTGGTCTGCATAATCTGTGTGGGCACTGAGCCATTCACCTTGGCATCAACAGATGACCACTCCTATCTGACTGGGTTTTCATCAGGTCACACTGTAGGCCTACTGGAGTGGCACCAGAGGAGCACCGCAGAAGAGGGAGCGATAATGGCATCATTTTCTTTCAAGACAACCTTTATAAAGTGTTCATAAGTAGTAACTATGTTAAAGGTGCTCTATACCAGTTGTTCCCAAACTATTTTCCTTTAAAACAGCAGTGGATAGAATTGGAGCAAATATGATTAATAAACGTAATTTCTATAAAACGGTCACTATATCCTGACATGAGTGCATGAGACAGGTAATCTGGAAAAAAACATGTTCCTCCGGTGTCGTCCGGTGCTCCTAATGGCATCTGTAAGCTATCTGGAACACAACCAATCAGAGTCAAGCTGGAGTCTGTCGTCTCTGAGCAGCTGACAATGACAACGTTGTTCTTATTTATGGCTAATAACTGATTTATAAGGCATGATTTGTTTTAACATTAATAACGCCATGAGGTGCAACTTCTGAACTTCTGGCCTAGCTTCTACCTAATGCCCTGTAAACTTGTTAATAATTGATAATGTGGCGTCCCAATTCACCCTTTTGATTAACCAATATACCAATTCTAGGGCCACAGCACACACCCCACATAGGTTAGCTTTGACTTCCCTAAGCCACAGTGATCTATCAACCTGAGACACTTGCAGTCAACTAACTATAAAGCAAGACATCTGTGTGTGTGTGTGTGTGTGTGTGTGTGTGTGTGTGTGTGTGTGTGTGTGTGTGTGTGTGTGTCCTTCACATATCTCGAGAGCCATTCATCTGATCTACTTAACACTCGGTGGGTGTATTGCTGGGGACCCAAGGGTGTGCAAAGTTGAAGTTGGTGCAATTTGGACACGCGGTACACTCAGTATTTTTAAACTTTGAATAAACAAGCGATAGCACTCTTTGCAGCAGCGGGGGTGGGGCTTCAGACAAACACAAGAAACTAAAAGTAACGTTGACTTATTTGTCATGTCAGTCGTTAGTCACGTCAGTTGTTGGTATTGTCAGTCCTGTTAGTCGCGCGAGTCACTAGTCAGTGAAGTCAACTACCTAAACCTCACTATGTGGTTGTGTTGCCTAAACCTAAGTTCCTCGGAAAACGGAAGTTTATTTTGAAAAGACACTATGCATGTAATGAGCGTATATTGACACTCCGTCCCTGGTCCGTCCAAAAGTAACGCAAGAGGGGTACCCTGCATCAGTCTCTGATGCCGAGGGGCACTGACCAAGCGGCGGTATTTGACATGTTGGGATTGAGAATGTGTTAGTTTAGCATTTGTGGCAAATTCCAGGAAAATATACCTACAGTTCCAAAAATTGCTCTGATGTGTCGCAAGTCACAATTCTCTGTTCAAGGTGGAGTAAACTTATTGTGAGGGTAGTTCACCATTTTCTGTTGCAGATTGAACATTTCATAGCACCATTATCAGTGCCTCAGGTATACGCGATAATGCCTGACAAGGTGTCCTTATGTACAAGGAAACTAGACGCTGTTACTGCCAATAAGTCTGTTATTTTCAGGACATCCTTGAGTTTATCAACATGCTAATACAGTGGCAATTAATCAGCAGTACAGAATATGTGTTTAAATGTGTTTATGCCATCCAAAAATCTAATCGATCTGCATCCCCTAAATTCCGTCGGTCTCCATCAGAGCAACACTCGAACATTGTTCCAAATTACTTGGCACCAAGGTTGAAGAGAAATAAGTAACAGATTTGATAAAATAAGTGATCACTGTAACATTTTCACTGGCCTCCATGCTGCTTTCTACTGTTTACTGACCTTGTTTATGTGACGTCGAGCGTGACACACCAGAAAGAAAAACAGAAAGGCATACTCGTCTACTGGTAATGGGAAAGAAGTCTATCCCCTATTTTTAGTGTGTGTTTTTAAAAAACCTGCATATACGATAATATATAATTTTGGTGAAAAAGGGATATTAATGACATTTCCTTTCAATGTGAAATGCTAATACTGATAAGAAGCAGTGGAGCAATTATAGAAACCTCATGTATTGCAATGCCTTCTGAGGATATGTGAAAGACTAAAGAATCAGAATCATTCTTAAAAAGGGTAAAACCATTAAAAGTACAAAATTAAATCTCTTAGCTTTTTTAAGTGTCACTCTGTGAGTTTTCATAGAAGACAGCTTGAACAGATTTTCTAAATCACACTAGGAAACAGCAGTCAATTTCTTTCCTAAATCAAACACACAACAGTTGCTTAAATTAATTCAAGAGCAGTTATATCCTTTCAAGACAAAACAACGTTCCCCAGGTCGTTTTCTCTCCCACTTTCGGTTTTGACTTTGTGAATTTAACTGAATGGAAAGGCCAGAAAAATAAATTTGAATTAAAATAAATACTCTGTGTCTCATATTATATATATTTCATAAGTGGAATGCAGTGAAATGACATCGTGTGTATGTGAGTTACAAAAGACTTACTGACATTCTTTTTTTTTTAATTTGCATTTTTTCCTGACTTTTTGGACATGTGCTCAAAAACTTTGGAACATTTGGAGTGTACCATACCCAGTAAAGCACTGAGGTTGTACTGGGCTACTCACACTGGATACTAAAAGATAATACCAGCTGTAAAGGTGTACAAGATGTGCCCGGGAAACAAGATGGGGAAACCTACTCCCAGCTCAGTTGAATTCTTAATATCCCCTTTGAACTGGGAGTAAATTTGAGGATTTGAGGCTCTGTTGTGTGTTGTAACAAAATGTGGAAGTGTATGTTTAAAGAATAAACTAATCTCCATTTACGACTCCACTAAGTCCGCCTCAGGCCCGGCCTTTCAGCCAGCTCACTGCCGAGCTCTCTGTGCTCTCTGTTGTGATGAATAGGGACCACAGTGTCTGGAACTGGCCACCACTAGCCTGCCAATCAATTTGTTTAACTCCCCAGGCGAGGGCAGTGATTGGTGGACCCTGCACACACACTCCCTTCCTGCCAACAAAGCAGCCCATATGCCCTCCCAGCAGGGGCCGGCCCTGATATGGGGGCCCATGCATTTAGAGACCCAGTTATAGGAATTTGGAGCTAATGGGATGAAAGGACTACCATCAGTGAATTGAAGCACAGAGCAAATCAAGTGGAATGCACATTCAGGGTGTCACTCATCATCCAGTCTGCACCTCCACTCCACACTCCCCACTGCCACACTGCACCGCCGATAGGGACTACACACTCTCAGAAGCATGGAGGCTCATTTCACTTCACCATGAGAAGTTGAATTAAACATGTCTAATGACAAGATCATTGCGGGTTGTTGGTCAAACCAGTCTTTGTTATAAAATTAGATTTCTGAAGGATTTAGAAATTGTTAGGTGTTTATTTTATGATTAGTTACTGTTTGGTTGGGTGGTTGTGGGTGTTTGTGATTTAGAGACTCACATAGACCTGTTTTTCTCTTTTTTAGGCGGGTAAAGGGGATCTTTAGGGGGACATAGCAGGTCATAATATAATTATAATATGGTACCAATGGATTCCTTGGTGCAAATTAACTGCAGCTTTCCTAAATAATAATAATCTGTTTGTTTTTCTTCAGATGTAATAATCAATTAAGGAATAATGTTTTGAAAAGAAATAAATCTACGTTTTGCTTTGATGGTTGTTTCTTACATCTTTATCCCAGAGACCCCTTGGATTGCTGACAAACCGACTTTACTGTTTCAGAGGCTGTAGCAGGTTCAGTTTTAGAGCTAGAAGGTACAGATATCAAATGAAACTAGAAAACCTAATGAATCTATTGGTACCAACCATGTCATACTAACTTGTCAGGAAGGAGGCTAAATAACGCTCCAAAATTTAAGCTGAATTTTGGCGAGGAAAAACTGTCATGGCCATTTTCAAAGGGGGTCCCTTGACCTCTGACCTCCAGATATGTAAATGAAAATGGGTTCTATGGGTACCCACGAGTCTCCCCTTTACAAACATGCCTACTTTATGATAATACGAGTATTAAATACTTGACAAATCTCTGAAATTTAATTGCTGGATAAATAATTGCTTTTGGCAAGAAAATTTATTTGTTAAAATGGATCAAGGACACCCCTCCTACTGTTACTCTGTAGTATAAAGAGATATTTAATGTTTTACCACATGAGAGGATCAGCTCTGTGCTTAAAGGTATGAATGACCAGTCTTTTCTGAACATTTGGAAGCCACTCATGGACCATCTCCCTGCAGAGAGTGTAACAGAGTGAGTACCGGTGCTGGACACACTCACTTGGGCTAAGGCCAAAGGTGACTCATCCAGTGGTGAACGGTCCTGAAATTTTGATCATTATGTGAAAGAAATGAGGTGCTTTTGTTCTTGTCTGATCGGATCTTTTTTTTGTATTTTTTTTTTCTTTCTCTCCCCTTGTTGTCTTATTGTTGTTACTGTGTTGTGATGCTTGCCTATCTGTGTATGTAATAAAACTCTGTTAATATTCGTGTTGTGCCTCAAGTCACTGCAGACTTTGTCTGTAGTACACCAGACCATGATCCTCCTTTAACCATAACCAAGTGCTCCCAATTTAATAATGCTGTAGTTACTACAACTTGATATTGTATTGCAAGATCTGATATTTTGGTGGAAAACAACTGAAATACGCCAGTGAACATTTTACTGATAGGTTCAATATCAACATCTTTGTGACTTGCCAGATACGTTAATTAACGACATTTCCTCATCATGTTAAAGAGGCAATAGACAAGTTTTCTGTTACGAGCTGAAATTGACAAGTGTTGCTGGACATTCGTAGGAAAACGAACGAAGAAGAAGGAATAACTTTTTTGTAAGATATCATATGAACCGTTGTATGAGAATACGTTGACAACAACACAGAGGCTCCGTAGTCTGAACCAAGACAGCGGACTTGATTACTCCTTTATTGCTTACCTTCCACAATAAAAGACATATACATTGTTTACTAGAGGCAAATTCACTCAGAGCATTTGGCTAAAAGGAAACTAAAATAGTTTGCAGTAGTTTAGGCTATACAACCATTTAGCTTTTTTGCCAGGCGCTGCTCTGGATCAATAGGATCCTGATAATCGGTCCTCTGCCTGTGCAAATCTTTTCAAACCAAAACAAGCAAAAGTGTTGCAACTGTTAGAAATTTGTTTGTCACGTCCCTGGGGTATAAAGGCCTTTACTCGCATTGGGCTCACTTCTATAGTGAATTAAATAGTGAAAATAAACTATTCCCCATTTTTCCGGAGACCCCCTGGAACTGCCTCATGGAGCTCTGGTTGAGAACCACTGGTTAGATAATCTGGATAAAGTGTTAACAACGTGTCTGATCGTCTGCTACTCATGTGACCATGTACCCAGATCTCTGATGAGTGCAATGCTATCATAACTGACACCACAACTGCTAAAATAAGTTATTATATATGAATTATCCTTTCAATATTAATAAAACTACCATTTAATGCTGTGCTATACATGTTGGACTCTGTAGTGTTTATTGCTTCTAAAGGTCCAGCAGACTACAGGTCTGGTACACATGACGAACAACAATCCAGCCAATTTATTATTAATTCCATACAATATTGTATCTGCATATTAAAAAATAATCTGTGCATTTATATCCATTTAACTTGGATTAGTGTTCATGACACTATGAGGATTTCTAATTACACCCCAGAGAGACATATTTTGTGGTGCTTTTAATTGGGTTTTAGAAGCTGTCTGGGAATATTTTTCGGATTAGTAAAATCAAGCCAATTACAATTTAAACTCCCGAACATATTGAAACCAATGGATCCGAGGGGATTTACGGGGCAGATTTATCCTCCGAAACCATCGCTTTTACATCTGTGGGCCATTTGATGCCTCTTAATCACAAAGCTGATTGTTTTCACCCAACAAAACTATTTGGAAATAGTTGTTAATCTCCCTCCCCAGTGGAGTCTGTTTTGGTCAGACATAATCTGCCGGAGTCTGATTGAGCTGCATAATCCCTGGATGAGGAAATGAACGGCCCCCCGCCCCCGGCCCCCTCCAGCCTCTATTGGATCTCTGTGTCGCTGGCTGGAGATGTGACCCCACCCCCGTCTCTCCTGGCGTAGCTTCTCTACTGTATGAGTCTGCCCTGGGGGCTAAACAATATGCTCCTATTTTTTCTAATTAATCAAAACCTAAATCTGTGTCTCTGAGAGCAGATCTGCACTGTCTGACTGATGGTGTTGATCTGAGATGCTGAGGGCTTTTCCCTGCTGATTGGTTTTCCTTTTGTCCTTCCTTTCCTCCTTCACTTAACATCCTTCCCTCTTTCCTTCTCCTTCCCCTCCTCTCCACCTTCTTCCTCTTCCTTCCTAACCCCGACCCCCTGTCTTTCCCCCCCTTCTCTGTCCTTTCTACCGTCTTCTGCAGCCAAGTGTCCCATCGGGAACTGATTCAGGGTCAGGGTTTTTTGTCCAGTGATCTCTCATAGCAGTGAGCAGGCAAATTGCATAACTGAGCCCGGAGAGACGTCTGGAGCTGCACTGTGACACTGTGAAGCCGTTGGAGATGCAGTGACGTGGAAGTGACTGACAGCTGGGGCGGTCCAGGAATGAATGGAGGATCAATGACACATATCAACAGACAACTCAAAGCTGTGGGGGGGGAGTGTGTGTGTGTGTGTGTGTGTGTGTGTGTGTGTGTGTGTGTGTGTGTGTGTGTGTGTGTGTGTGTGTGTGTGTGTGTGTGTGTGTGTGTGTGTGTGTGTGTGTGTGTGTGTGTGTGTGTTTGCGTGTATGCGTGTGTGTGTGTGTGTGTGTGTGTGTGTGTGTGTGTGGTACTCCAACTTAATTCAGATTGGAAGTTTATTTTTTTTTCTTCCCAGCCATATACACTTGAGTGAAAGTCACTTACATAATTATAATTAAAAAGTGAATCTTAATGATGGATCAGTTTGTAGCATTTAGGGGGATCTATTGGCAGAAATGGAATATAATATTAATGTCTATGTTTTCTTTAGTGTATAATCTCCTGATAATAAGAATCGTTGTGTTTTCGTTAGTTTAGAATGAGTCGTTTATATCTACATAGGGAGTGGGTCCTCTTCAGGGAGCCAGCCACCATGTTTCTACAGTAGCCCAGAACGGACAAACCAAACACTGGCCACCGTAGTACTTCTACACGCTTCGCACAAGGGAGAAGTTTCAGTTGGTTGCAATCTGCAACCTCACCTCTAGATGCCGCAAAAATCCTACACACTACACCTTTAAATTATCATAATTTAAAACAAAGACATGATTTACTGCTGTGTCTACTAACATTATTGACACAAACCAACTGTCAACTGCATCAGAAAACATTGTCAACTAAGATTTAACTCGTCTAGTAGAGCCGCAATAATGAATATCATCATTCAGGGTTATTATAGTAAACCAAAACTGAAACTAAAACCAAAATAAGCAGTGAAAAATATTGTTGATAAACTGAAACTAAATTAAAATGATATTCTTTAAGAAAACTAAAACTAAACTGAAAAAAACTAAAAAAAAATTAACATGAATTAATTTCAGTTTATTTTTTTAGCTCTAATAATTTATATCACTACCAAAAACAGCAGAGTTTCCGTCAACTGTCGTGACATTGAACCACAGAAACTGAATCGGCTAGATCTTCAAGGAGACGGCGCTGTGCCGCAATTGCTTCACTAAAATAGCGCAAAGATTAAACATTTTCGCCAATTCCTTCTCAGTCCTCCAACCATGTATTATGTATATATATATAGCTACATACATCTGAGACATTAGCTGGCCCCTAACAAAAACTACAACTAAATATGTACAAATTAAAACTAAACATTTCCGAAAAACTGAAAGTAAAGTAAAATTAGCCACCACACTCTGAGAACTAACTAAAACTAAAATTAAATTAAATTGAAAAGTCAAAAATATAATAGAATAAAACTAATTGAAAATTCAAAACTATTATAACCTTGTTGTCATTATCAATTAATTGTTGATTTATTTATTAATCAATTAATCTGTCAATTGTTTAATATATAAAATGTAAAAAAATAAAAAAATACAAACTTGCCCATTACAAGTTGGCAGATCACTTGTTTGGTCCCAAGTTGTTCAAATAGCAATGATTTAAAACAGTAGCATACTGTCACATTAGAGAAGTTGGAACCAGCAACTCTTTGTCATTTTTGCTTAATAAATGAAAGTTGAATTGAAAATGTTGATAATTCATTTTCACTCGACCTTTGAGACTCAATGTGGAATTGACAGCGTGTTTCAGATTCTGCCAGCGGGGCTAAACTTTTTCTTACATTTGAATTATGAATCGTACCTTTTACACAAAAATGTGCTCCTATGTGTGAGAGTTTTATACCCAAAACATACTAGCAGGAACTTCCTCAACTCTCCCTCCATTGGACTTCACTTATTCTGCTTACTCTATAAATTAAAAATAAAACAAAAGTATCCCCCAACAATGACTGGTGACAGTCCAACATGGGGATTCTGTGTCAGTCTGATAAGAATCATTGTGCATTTCCTGCTCTTTGAGCACCCTCTGCTGGTAACATTAGAGTTGGGCATCATCCCCCTGGTAGACCTTTTATATCAGGGCTCTCTAACTACCTGCCCAGAGATAAAAAAAAATTCACATGATAAAAATGTGTTGTAACATAAAATTTACTTTTTATGTTTTGGCAATTTGATTCTTTTCTCTGTAGTCTCTTTAATTTAACAAGGTCGTAAAATCAGAGCAGAGAAATACTGTACACTCTTTGAACATTTCACAAGTTGCATTTAACCGTGCACTTTGTCAACCTAAACATTACAGCTAGAGCCAAAAGCAGTCTGTCTTCACAGCAACATGTCTCTTTCTAAACCTAACAGAGAGGTTGACCTGGAGCTCTGACAGTTCCAAGAGAGTCAATGAGACTTCTTCCTGTCTCATCTGTTGCAGGCAACATTACTCTATAAACATGTGTACTGGCTATGATGGGAAGGAGACGGGATTGTACAGCGTCTCAGTGCTTAGTTGAAATTAATTGAAATTATAAGAAACCCTACGAGAACAACTGGGCTAGTGGCCCACATGTGATTTAGATTTGAGACACCTGCCCTACATAATTTATACAACTATATTATAGATTACATTAGGAATTTAGGTGGGTGGTTTAACACTACAACGGCCAAGGGTCGCTGTATACTTAAAACCGCCAACGGGTAAAATGTACCCTCAAGGTACGAGGTTCATTCATCTATCATTCTACAACACAGGGTTGTATGAGGAAATGCTGTAGTTGTAGTCCCTTTATGCTACTTACAATAACAGTCACAGTCACAATAAACCCAGGACACATCACTCAGTCCTGAAACCTCCCTCCCCCCCCATCAGACTCTCTCTAGGAGAGAGGATAAACGTACTGTATACCATCGAAAACGCCGGTTCCGGTTCAGTGAAACGATGTGCCGGAAGTTGCACCCATAATTCACGCAAGGCATCATGGGGGCTTGGAATAATCCTGCTTTATGTTTTTAACAATAAGGGGTGCTACCCCTCCGGAAAAGTCACAGACTAGGGGAATTGAACATCTTATTGAAACAAAATTACATACAATCGAAAAACAGCCGCAGGTAAATTTTACCCATTGGCGGTTTAAGTGCATTATTAGGTATTAGTTAAAGGACCAGTGTGTTTAGTGGTATCTAGCGGTGAGGTTGCACATTGCAACCAACTGAATACCCCTACGCTCACCCCTCCCTTTACAAGCGTGTTGGAGAACTACGGTGGCCTTCAGGTAACGTAAAAACATGAATGTCCCTCACTAGAGTCAGAGTTTGGTTTGTCTGTTCTGAGCTACTGTAGAAACATGGAGGACTATGTGAAGAGGACCCGCTCCCTGTGTAGATATAAAGGACTCATTCTAAGCAACGAAAACACAACGATTCTTAGTTTCAGGTGATAACAGTATACGCTAAAGAAAACATACTTATTAATATTATATTCCATTTCTGCCAATAAATCCTATACACCCTTTAATTGCAGTCAGAATAATAGGTTAGAAGGAGACTGAATTAATTGTGATTAAAAAAAGGCAATTACAAAGTAATTAAAGGGTGAAATACTGAAGTACTACAGCCAAACATAATGGAAAGTAATAAACAGAAAACTATCAGGGTTGAACACAGATAAAAGATACTGCAAAGTGTAGTTTAATGCCTTTTTGTGTGTGTGTGTGTGTGTGTGTGTGTGTGTGTGTGTGTGTGCGCGCGTGCGTGCGTGTGTGCGTGTGCGTGTGCGTGTGCGTGTGTGTGTGTGTGTCTGTGTGTGTTGTTGTTTCATTGCAGGGAATATGGTCATGTGTTGTTGTTTTTATTGTTAGTTTTTGTTGTCAGGGTTCAGATTCGTTCAGACCACCCTGGCAGAGAACAATAGACCATCTGTGATCAAGAACAATGGTAATGTCACCATAGTTTAGGGAGAGGGAAGGGGAGAGAGCAGAGTTAGGGAGAGAGATACTGTCAGCGGCATGATGATCAACACAGAAAAGAGATAGACAGACAGACAGACAGACAGACAGACAGGATACGGCTGTGTTCATTCATCGTTACGGTTTCATGGATCATGAGGTTTATTGGAGTGTTGCTCCCTCTGTAGAAGCCTCTCACTAGATTAGTAATTCTGTCTGCCCCTGTATGTCTCCCTCTGGTGATCATAAGGCATTACAACATACTGAGACACTGACATTGAAACAATACATGCACGTGCACACAAGACTGCAAAATGTAAATATGTTTGATGTAAAAACAAAGTGGAAAAAAAGATTATGAATTCAAATTCAAAGAGGCTTTACTGGCATGAAAGTTTCAAGAACAAAGTTACCAAAGCATCAAAATACAATTTGTCAAAAAATGTGTTTATACTTGAAGCCAAAGATATTAACACAATTAATCCACTAAATTCATGTGTACATTTTATGCATACATTCATTTTGTTATATCTTTAATGAGTATATATGTGTTATGTTTATCCATGTGGCATTGTGTGTTTCTGTAAGTGGGATACGATATGAAACGTATTTCGACGTTCAACGTATCCTGTGGTTTGCAGAAAGGTACAATGCCAACATTTGGTAACACTTTATAATAACTATCATTTATAAATGGTAAATGAATAGTTAATTTAACTTAGTTAATAGTTATTTTACTGTTAACAAACTGACATGATAATTAATAATGTTTACTAATTATATATAATTAATTATTATATATATTATATATATTTGAATCATATTTGCTCCAATTCTACCCACTGCTGCTTTAAATGGTTAATAAATACGTTGTAAAGCATCTATAACATTATTTAGATAGATAGTTAATAATTGGTTTCTGGTCCATCTATCTATGTCATGTTTATAGATGTTTTAAAAACAATTTTTTAAAAGTTTACAAATCATTTGGTAATTATTAACAAATACTTAATATGGTATACAAAATGTTATAATGTATGCAAAATTAAACTAGTTTTCTCTCAGAACACTTGAATAACAATATGCTGAAAGGTTATTATGGAATTTTTGCCCAATGATGCCAACAACTTTATGTTTATGTTGTGTTTTTATAGTATCTTTTTATATCCTTTCTGTTTGTTTGTTTTACAGTACAGCCTGAACCTGATATCGGTCGTGTCTGTTAGCGATCTGTAACATTTAGGGAGGGCAGAATAAACTACACTGCCTTGACATATGGTTAAAAAACAAAAACTCTACAGCTTTCCTACACCAATGAGAGAACTGCTCTTTGAGGGACGACAAACGTCTCCTGGTGGCGGAGCAGTGACGGGGACGACTCCCTGCCACCGCCTGCAGGTGGAATCTGGGTTAGGTGTTGTTTCCCCAACCTCAATACCGGCCCAAAAGCTGCCCATCTCCTCCTCCTCTGCCAGGTCTTCCATCGCCTTCTCCAGATGTCCTCCTGTCACTCCACAACCCAGTCAGCAGAAAAAAATGTTGGCACTGATTGTTGACGTGTCTGAACCAAAAATATGTTTCATGAATATGTTTCATATCAGCATCAGGTCACGCTTGCAGAAACTCACAATGCCACGTGGTTAACGTTGTGAAATGAATGGTTAGGTTTAGAAAACAAAACTACTTGGTTAAGGTTAGAAAAACCATCATGGTTTGTGTTCAAATAATAATGTAATAACGTAACTATAGCGTAAATAATTAACAACTGCCCTTAGTGGACTTTCTTACGTACCAAGCATAACAACGTTACATAACAAGCCTAGAGTCAACATTTACTTTCGGTGTCACACAGGACACAAAACAGCGGTCTCCTTGGACTTCTGGGTGAAAGTCCTGTGTTTCTTTGCACAATATTATTTGAGAAAAATGCAAGATGTTATTATTTAAATTAAACTAAATGATTATTACTAATTTGATAATCGTGAAAAAGGGTGGCCCTAGTTTGGACTAAAAACATCAGTAGCATTCCTGCACTGTTTGTCAAATATGAATAATGTTATCATCTAAACTGGTCCAATGTTTTGTTTTTATCTGACAGCAGTACCACAAATCCACTCTGGACAGAAGAGCCTCCAGCAACATGTTCAACTGAGCTGTATTTTGGACCAAATGGTGTGCCATATTGATGTCTGTTTGGAATTCTGACCCTGAGCTGAGGGCTTTATGCATGTATATGACAGTAATTTAATTAATCAGTGAAAAGGGATTTACTATCTGGCTGACGTTCAGAGGATTTTAAGGCTGACATATGGTTGGTTTGTTTATCAGGACTGCTGGAACACACAATGATGAGCATCAGGAGAAACCAAATACAACAATATGTGTCCTGTTTGTTAAAAGAAAAATGTAACATGGTATGACTTCAGTCATTTTTTAAAATCAATTCAGAGGCGCTTCTAGGATCTGTACAGATCCAGGGTTAAACCAAGCTGGTCTGTGGCTTTATCTTAATTTTTTTAATGGGGTGGGGGAGGTTCTAGATGTAAGACAACATTTAAAAACAGACATTTACCTCTATATTACTCTTTTTTTTCCTCACAAACACTCGTTATTAAAGTTATTATGATGCTAACTTCCTGGTTGGCCTACAAAAATATGTCATCCGTGGAGCACTCCTGTTGACTTTGTCAATCAATTTGCTCCTAATGACTTCATATCATTGTTTTCTGTTTCTATTTTGATTTGCAATAATAATAATAATAATAATACATTTTATTTGGTGGTGCCTTTCAGGACACCCAAAGGACACCTTACAAAGATAAAATAAATTCTCAAACAGATAAAAACAGCCAGACATGATGAAAACACCAGCAGAGCAAAGATAACAAGAGACGATTTGATTTTTTTTTTTAATACCAGTGGGGTTCTGGGGGACCCCAGTCAAAATAAAAACAATTTTGCCTTTTTTTGAGAGGAACTTTTGAAGGAGACAGACAGATTTCCTCATGTGTTCTGTCTATTTTCGTTTGAAACAATATGCAAATTAACAGTAACTTTCCTATATAATAATAATCTCTGTTTTTCTTCAGATGTAATTAATTAATTAATTAGCTGATAATGTTTTGGAAAAACACAAGTTAACATTTTGCTATGATGGTTGTTTCTGATAACTTTCAAAGAAAACCATAGACTAAGAAGCGGACAAAGTCACCGTTACATGCATCGGTTTGTTGACTGCTGTTTTGAAGCCTTGAGTTTGGCATTTTGACTGTCGCCATCTTGTTTTTTTTTAGAACCGGAAGTGACAGGGTGGAGCTAAGTACAACCAAAAATGAATAAGATATTTTTAGGCGACCAAAAAGGTTACAATTAACATTCATGAACTGAATACACACTATGAAAGGGTTAAAGTTCTCTAAGACAAAAACACGGATAATGCCGTGGTAGCTACCTGTCAATCACAAGGTAGCCCCGCCCTAAAGCATCCCCTGCTTTATGGTCTATCTGACTCTAAATGGGACCATAATTTACTAAATGAACATCATGCTGTATTGAAGAAGACTTTGTGAGAAGTAGGCTCATTTTCTTATTGACTTCTATGCAATCAGACTTCTTTTTGCAACCGGAGGAGTCGCCCCCTGCTGGCTGTTAGAAAGAATGCAGGTTTAGCATTGACTTCAGCATTGACTTCACTTCTCAGACCCGGAGGGTGCCCACTGGTTAAAACACATCTTTTTATCCTGGCTTTTATCTTTATTTATTCATTTAAATTTCTATATTAATTTGATTTTTTCCTATTTATTTATTTATTCATTAAACTTGTGTTATTTTTAACTCTTTATGTTCAACACTTGGAGTTGCATTTGATGCATGACTTGTGCTATATAAATAAAGATTGATTGATTGATTGATTGATTGATCTTCCAGTAATTTAATCCTGGGGTCCCCAGGGACCCAGGTGTGTAGTCCTTGTATATTGGTATAAATGAGGGCTACACAGGTTAGTGCAGACCTAATATCTTCTGCATCCCATTCAAAGTATAGGCTACTTCTTTTCAGATGGCTTATGCAATTCGTTTTTAGTAGACTTGACAATCCCACAGGGATACTGCAGTGGAGCAGAAACCTGCTGCGTCAAGTCTGCAGAGAGACTGACCCGGAAACAGTTGTGATTCTCCTTCAACGTAAAAGCAACATTTTCATGGCAAAAATTTAGGTCATACAAAGAGCACCGTGTTAAACGAACAAAAAATATCACATATTGGTGAATAATATTGTCACTTGTGTTGTTGTATACGCTGACAATTAGTCTAAATATAACTTCGTCGTACCACCTGCTCTTATGTTGAAAGGTTAGACAGGAAGTGCTGTTGCTGTAGTTACAGCTAATGAGACCGCTCTAACGGGTCCTCTCTCTCCTCTCCTCTCCTCTCCTCTCCTCTCCGTGGTTACCGTCTCCGGTTAGCAGAGAGTAGAAGCTGACTGGGAGTAAAGGACGGTCCGTTAACCCGCTGCTAGATTTACCGGCGCTGCTGCTGCTGCACGAGACCTGTCGGTACCGGAGGCGGCAGTCGGAGGATGAGAGCGCGAGCACTGCAGTAATGATGCGTTTTATTGTGGACTGCCTGAGGACGCAGAGAGCGAGGACCCCCAAGGATGAAGGGTAACATTATACCACTAATAACCACTACAGTCTGCTCTAGCTGGGCTGTTAGCACCAGTCTAGTGGGTTCATCATTCTAAGTTAACTTTTAACACGCTATAATGTATAGAGGCTATATGGAGGATATATACCCTTACACTGAGAACAGAGAGGCTTTATATAGTGTGAGCTGCAGCCACTCAGGGCCTGCCCAGGGTGTGAGGATGATGGAGCTAACAGACGGTATAAATGCACCTAACGTTCATTAGTATGGTAGGTGTGCTGCCAGATGTAGGCAACCAACGCTCAGGCTACTGTAGGGGAGACCGGGGGCAATGGTAACATCTTTTGGTTGTGATATCATAACTTAAAAAATCCTTTGAGCAATTTAGATATAATTTAAAAATGAAGGTAACTTGTATTTGTGTTCTACTTGTTAATAGTCGTCAAAATATTTTTACAAGCAATGTTAGAGTGACAATATTGACTGAAACACTATAATGGTACGTGTCCACAGGCTCCGTGCTTTCCACGCTTCCCAATCGTTGTCTATGTAAGCAGCCGTGCAATGCATTCTGGTAGCGTGGCGTCGCGATTCGAGAAACAGAGCGTCACAACGCCCGCCCCTTATTTGCATAAAGTTGAGGGCTAGTCTACTTTATGCAAATCACGGGCGTCCAACGCGACTCGCCGCCTCTCGAAACTCCCGAGAATCTTTTAAAATAAACGTTGTCGATCCAAAATAAAGACAGATTTAGCAACTGCATGGCTCATTTCTCGCCTCAAATGTTTTCAGGAACACATTTCGGTGAACTATTTTCGTGAAATAAGAGAACGTTTTCAAACGAGCCTCCATGTTGGTCTGATTTGAAATCCAGGAGAGGACAGGCCACAAGGGAAAGCGTTTGTCCAATCAGGTGCAGCCGGAAGTATTTGCGCGGTTGTAGGAGCGGAGTGGAGTTTTCTTTGTTGTGGGTCAGAAGCAGGTCAGCCATGGAGGAAAAATTAATCACGGTAGTGGCAGGATACCTCTGGTACCGCAAATAAAGCAGGGCAATCGCGAAGATCCATTTCCATCTTCTGTTCATGGCAGATGACAGTGGGCTATGATCCACTATCCCTCCAAAACTTGAAATAAAGCCGGGAAAACGTCACTGCTCAGTATTGGTCAATCATCTATTGTGTCACCGCCTACTAGAACGCCCACCAAGCGTCCAATGCTGGGAAGCGTCGCATCCCCTCGCGATAAAAAACGCCCCTGTGGACATGTACCATAAGTCAAATGTTACATCTGCCCCCACATACAGGGGCGATGGTACCAACATACGGGGGCAATTGAAACAATACAAGTAATACCTTCATATAAATACTAAGGACCCCAATACACTACCAAGAATATAGATATAGTTACAAATAATTAATATCCATTGAACAATGAATTACTTTCATACCTCAAAAGAATGAATTGAACCCGGATTATCCGGCGATCTTCTGCATCCGTTGGGCCCATAGAGCAGGCGCAGTAGCGTTTCCTTTAACGGAGGAAGGGAAATAACTCTGGATTTGGCTATTAGTGCATTGTACAACGTTTAGGACCTAATGATTTAAATAAGGGCTATTCAAGTGTTTGTACTGGGAAGCTGATTTAGGCCCAATGGCATCACGTGACGGACACGGAAGTTGTAGTACCACCGTTTGGTCGCTATGAAAATTTGCTTTAAAGCCCGGCGCTCTTCCTGGGGGCTTGGTTGCATCCAGTGAACTTCCAGCAGACACAGAGAGCAACACCACCCGATGAATGTAAGTCCAAATATTTACTCTCTTTTAGCTCTGGTTTGGTCTCCACCAACTTCGGAAAAAAGGAGCTGCAAGAGCGCAGTGTTCAGTAAATGTGCCACGAAGATTGATTTGGCTGAAAATTCTGTACGGCTTTGTCACTACAAGCGAGCACTTTCACATCACACAGTCATTTGATTCAAAGTTATAATTCAACTGAAATGAAATGGGTTTTTTTACAGCATACATATCTATTCTGTAAATGACTTGTCCCGTGTTCTCCTTTTGAATTACTTCAACAGAAAAATCTTGAATCAGTAACCTCAGCGTTTTATCACCCAATATTCTGCTACGGCCAATAAACTATTTGCTGTCAGCAAGAATTTTCCAATCTGGGCACGCCTAAACAATATTGCCTTACAACTCGGCTTGAAAGTCAGCAGTGTCAGTGGCAGCAGCAGCAGACTTATAGCTGCTGAGTTAACTGAATTACAGACCTTAGTGAAAGTAAAAATCTCTCTCTCAAGTGGTCGTGCTTATTTCAAATTATAGCGATTAAAATGGATTATTGATGCAGTGAGTCAGTTCCATTTATTTCTTTTAACAGATCAGGACAGTTGAACTGGCACACTTAACAACTGAAGCATCAATGTATGAGTGAATGAACGCATGAAGAAATCCTTTCTCCCTGGCAGTAACTGGGTTAACATCAGCACTGTTCTGCCGGCCTGTGTTACAGTCATGGACAGCAGCTCAAATCATAGTGACACAGTAGCTGTACAGTAGAAAATGACCACACTATCAAGCTCAGACCCAAATGGAAGAAATAGACACTCTTGAAAACCAACACTCTCAAGGCAGTTTGTGAAATAGTCACGAAATTTAATCTATTTGATTCTTGCACACAGATACATAGATATTCCCTTTTTTTTCATGACGCTCAGCACGACTTTCAACAACGTATTTTTCGTGCTTTTTCCTACGCTCCAGTCTTTTCAAAATGAAACTACTTACAGTAGTTATGTTTAGGTAAAGATGGTGGTTTGGGTTAAAATAACTCTGGAAGCGCCGTAACTTAAGTACAGAAGTTACGTGACAAATAATTCAACAAGTCCTGTGCTTTTTGACCCACCCATCCACCCCGATGTCCTCCCTACGTGACGTTCGCCGCTCTCTTTACTTCCCGGTTCACAATTATGTGGATTAAATATGAATTGATTTTGTGCTGACTCACGAAAAACTGTATGTACACGAATCAATACATTCAATTTCGTGACTATTTCACAAACTGCTGTGAGACTGGGCTATTAAAACCCCTCTGAGGTGTAATATAGTTAATGTGCATATATTTTAGAGCTGAAAACAATTAGTTGCTTTATCAAGTAGTCATTCAGAATTGATAATAATGATCAATAATCCCTCCAAGATACCACATTAAGAAACCAAGACTTTGAGGAACACCTTAGAAAAAGCCATGCTGTGATTTGGTTTCAAAAAGTTAGTTATAGTTATTTGTCCTTACTCATAGCTCTTCTACTCATACTTGATTTTACATTAAGTCACTGCATCTCCCGACAGAACAACACCACGACTCAGCGTTTTTGAAACAGAGCAGCTGATAGTAGCAACAAGTACACTCAGGAGCTGGCTGCCGAGTGCCGTCTCTCAGTGCACAGTGTGTCCAAAGCTCCGTCTCCGCCCTTGGTGACACCCATGGGTGACACACACAGAGAGACCAGAGAGGAAAAAAGAGAGGAGAGAAACAAGTGCAACAGTAGATGACAACAAAAGCGGATTTTTGTAGATTACGGCACACTTGTAATGCCCTGCAGAAGGATTTATGTTTTATTATTGAAATGAAGTGGAAGTGTAAATGACAGTTGTCAGGACATAAAACCAATGATCTGTTGATCTTTACGAATCAAGACTCCATAGTCTAACAATGTTTACATTGAAAATCTAATTGAATCGTGACCTTAAAACTGAAAATCAAGCCAAATCTTGGATTTGGAGAATTGTGACACCCCTAGTAGTTAACGTTAGCCCCTCAGACATTCTCTGTCTGGATAGGTTTTTGTTGTGTGGAGCGGACACTGGCACTATTTAGGAGGAAACTCAACTGACGAAAATGAAACACGGCAACGCAGATAATCTGCACTGGACCCGGTGTGCATTGTTGTCAATGCGAAATATTTTCACATCGCACTGGTAGGAAACGTCTTTTAAAAGGGCTCCAAGTAAGAATCAGAAATGGCTTGTTAACAGTGACACCTGAGGCTGTTAAGTCAACAACAGTAGGCGTCCTGTTGCTCGTGCTTGCGCTTGTACTTCGTAGACGCGAGCGAGGCCACACACACAAGACTGAACGGCCCGGTCAATGTTGATCCTAGTTCAGCGTCGGTCACATTCCTGTTTTGCAAGACGGGCTTCACCAGATATAACTTAGGTTTTTTTGTGCTTCCGTGGAGTTTGTGTCGGAGTCTGAGCTGTGGTGGGCTGCTGGTTGTTTGTTGGCGTTAGCGAACTCCATCTCTAACCAAACGTTAGCTATGGTTGCACACTGTTAGCCCTGAAGCAGAGCTGAAGAGAGTAAAGACATTCGAGAGCACGCATGATGTCACATCCATTGGATTTTCCCGGGAAAAAAAGTCCCGCATTTTTCACATTAAAACAGTCTACAGGCTGATAGAGGAAACCCCAAAAGTCGCGGAAGGTCTCATTTTTGAGGTTAGTTTACAACCTGTTCACACAGGCAATACAAAAAAGATTAAAATACATTTCTACTTGTAAAAACTTACATACAGTCCCTTTAATTAGATTAGATTACAGTATAGAGTGATGAATGTGGTAAAATCATAAACCTTATAATAAATTCATGACAAGTGTTTGATAATGAAAATGCATTTGTGAATGATTATTGATCGATTGGTAACGTTTGCCTGTTCAGACTGCTGCTCTGTGCTCTCTAGGATTTTTATGAATGGCTCAGTCACTGCTTTGTGTCTGTGTGCGTGTGTGTGCGTGTGCGTGTGTGTGTGTGTGTGTGTGTGTGTGTTTGGACTGATGCATACTGCAGTGGCAGTGATGGAGGGGGAGGAGGAAAAAGAGGAGGAGGTGAGCGATGTGTGAGGACTAGAGAAGCAGCATGATGGTAGGAGGGGGAAAAGGAGGGAGGAGACTAGAGGGGAGGACATAAATTCTCCTATGGATGGATGAACATACTCTACCGCTCTCACTCTGACTCATCCCCCTCTCTCTGCCCATTCTCACATTGGTGCATTCTGCCTGTATGCATCGATCACCCCGGACACACACACACACACACACACACACACACACACACACACACACACACACTCTCAGGCACGTTCACAGAGGCAGCTCCGCCTCCTCTGCAGTGTAGCGACAGCTAGAGAGGGGCAGCAATGGAGGAGCGAGCAGTGCAGCAGGATAAAATAGAAGGATCATGGGAAGGAGGGCATGATGGAGGGAAGGCAGGCTGGAAGAGTGAGTGCTCCCTCTCCTCCCTCCTTAAACACTCCTGTCTCCTCTGCTGGTCGTCTCCTAGGGACACCGACGTCGTGGAATCGGACGAGCGAGTCCTCGCCAAGGCAACCGAGATCAGAGTAAGAAGACCGCAGCACCTAGCGCTGGTGTGTGCATGTTTGTGTGTGTGTCTGTCAGGTTTTTCACATACATCTGCGTGGGTGTGTTTAGTGTTGGTGTCACATTTGTTTTTGTGAATATAAATGATGTGGACATAAATCATATGTATGTTTGTGTGTATGTATGGTGTTTCCATCACTGCATTTCCCATGATGCTCTCATGTGATGTCACGATGCTGTAAAACCAGCCTCAGGCTGGATGAAGCTGTAGATACACGTGCGCTAAGTGTAAGTCTGGATTACCAACAGGGCAAAGCTGGGACCCCCAGGGGCCCTGTTTACTCTCTGCTCTGTTGTTCATTCAATTCATTTCCTTTCAATTTAATAACATGGCAACGATCACTTTAATAATTAATGATCATTTCTCTATGAAGTGAAATGAAGGCAGCTTCTGCTTTTCTACCTCATTTTGAGGAAGTATATGAACTCCTTGCTCTTTATGTACAGGCTTACGGCATGGTCACAATATGTCTTTACATGGCATACATTGTTATTATCAGCATAAGTTAAGCGTCTCACAAATGCCATCATGTAGCATGTCAGTGGTACTATACATGTTGTTGGACAATATTTATTTATTTTTTTCACTTACTTTTTATTTTAATTTCTTGGCACAATGCAGGCTATAGAAATAAAATAAAAAATGTGTATATTGTTTTGAAGGTTACATGAAATTGAATGCCTTTTTTTATTATTATGAAGCAGTTTTAAGTGCTATATAACTACTGTGAAAGTATCAAAACGCTCAATCCATGGAGAAATACACACCCGTATTCAGAAACTGCGCCTTAAAACGAGCTGTCAGGATTTCTGTACATTTGTGATGTCACAACTGGACAATATATAGACCATTTCATAGTTTTAAATTAGGGCTGTCAATCAATTAAAATATTTAATCGTGATCAATCGCATGATTGTCCATAGTTAATCGCGATTAATCACACATTTTTTATCTGTTCAAAATGTACCTTAAAGGGAGATTTGTCAAGTATTTAATACTCTTATCAACATGGGAGTGGACAAGCATGCTCCTTTATGCAAATGTATATATATATTTATTATTGTAAATCAATTAACAACACAAAACAATGACAAATATTGTCCAGAAACCCTCACAGGTACTGCATTTAGCATTAAAAATATGCTCCAATCATAACATGACAAACTGCAGCCCAACAGGCAACAACAGCTGTCAGTGTGTCAGTGTGCTGACTTGACTATGACTTGCCCTCAAACTGCATGTGATTATCATAAAGTGGGCATATCTGTAAAGGGGAGACTCGTGGGTACCCATAGAACCCATTTTCATTCACATATCTTGAGGTCAGAGGTCAAGGGACCCCTTTGAAAATGGCCTTGACAGTTTTTCCTCATGAAAATTTAGCTTAAATTTAGAGCGTTATTGAATCTCATTGTTGGCAAGCTAGTATGACATGGCTAAACTAAGCTGAACAGCAATGCTAGGCTACAGGCTTGTGCCTAATGGCGATTGGATTGTATATCGACGTTTGAAGGGATGATCAACGATTGGTTTTTCCTACGCCGATATTAAGACTTACCATCAGAACTAAGATGTTATGATAATAATATCTAGAATTTGCGCCCTGCTCTGCATGTAGAGATGAATTTGAAATCCTTAATTAACAAAACAGTTTGACGTCTCTTTTCCGTGCGCCTGCTCACCAAAACGTTGCTCTTTGGGGTTTGATTTGGATTGTGATATTAAAGATACACCCAGACGCTGAGCCACGCCGCCTTGCCTTCTGAGATCTCGAGCAGCCACGATATGACAATATGAAAATAGAAACCATCGCCAGACCCTACCAGGTTAATTTGTTCACTGGACGCAGATGAAAAGGATATCATTGTTCTCATCGGACTCTGGGTAAAACAACAAGCAAGCAGTGTTTCTTTGTCAACATCTTTTTATTAAGCTGTTATCGATGACACACATAACGTGGTCCATGTTAATGTCATCAAGCATTTGATGGGGCGGTTATCTCCTTTCACTTTTAGAACATCAGGCCAATCCAACCATTTGACCTAAAGGATCATTTGGATGTTGTGAAAGAACAACTCCGCCCACATTTCTCACCTGCGCCTGTGTGTGTGTGTGTGTGTTTGTACATCTCCATGCATGTTGTATCATTCTGAGTTAGAATCATTCTTAAATCCTAAACAGTGTGTGTGTGATTGTAGGAGCTGGAGAACGCCGTGACGGTGGAGAACTTGGAGCTCCAGGAGCAGCAGTCGGACCGCAAGGAGCTGGAGGAGACTCTGGTTAAATTAGAGACACACAAAGAGACGCTGGTGCAGCAAATAAAGGCAACTAGACAGATGTGCTATGAAGAGAGTCAACAGGTAATGATGACCTGCTACTCTACAGCTAGGTCTCTCTCATCTCTAAATTTGCCTCCGTGGTAACTATCATTATTTTTTTTATTGGTGCCTTTTGTGTTGAGTTCAATGCTCAATTTGTTCAATAAAAGAATGTTGGAAATCATTTTCTGAATTTTTTTTTAATTCAACAAGCAGTGTGTTTTTTTTAGCGGTATACTTTATTTCAAACAACAGTTTAAAATTACATTTCCTGGATAGTATCTCTATCAAGGTCGTTTTAGCAGCACAGTGTATGTGACAGAAAGCCATTTTGTCTCTCTGTCCTTTGTTGCCAGATCTTGTCTCTGCAGGCGGAGGAGGTGCAGAAGGAGAGCCAGGTGGAGGAGTACGAGAGGGAACTTGCCAGAGTCAGGTGGAGGCTGAAGAAGCTCAGAGATGAGGTGAAGCAGGCCAAGAGGAAGGTGGAGGAGGCTGGAGAGAGGGACACTCCTCTGCAGGACTCCATCAGACAGTCCTATGAAGAGATCCTGCAGGTACCACAGGACATTGTGTGTATTGTTTGTGTGTACAGTATCTGCCAATACTACGGAAGCCCTGAGAGGCAAGAGAGAAAAAACAATTCTGGTGATCTATTTTCTAAGTCTGATCTAAATGATTTTCTTTCCTGTGTTTAGGTTTTGTCAGAATAATCTTTCTAAGTTCCTCCTGGGGACATTTATTTTTTTGCGAGGATCATTTCTAAGTTTTTTTTTTTATTTCATCTGTGGAAAAAAAAAAATACAGGATAATTTTGCTACTGTAGGTGTTTGTTCTCATTTCAGTCACAAGAAGCTGAAGTGCACCACTACCTCATGTAAATAGGATCAAAATTCTATTTATTTTTATATAGCATCATTTTCATATAGAGCAGGTCTAGACCGTACTCTAGGATTTAGAGACCCAACAAGAGATCCCCCATGAGCAAGCAGCTGGTGCAACAGTGGCAAGAAAAAGCTCCTCTTTAACAGGTAGAAACCTTGGACAGAACCAGACTCTGGGTGTGCGGCCATCTGCCTCGATCGGTTAGCAAAGCCATGAAAGCATTCATGTTTTCTTCCAGGTGAGTTTTAATTTATCTGGTAATGAGTTATGTAAATTAAAACTCACCTGGAAGAAAACATGAATGCTTTTAGTCCTATTTAGAACAAGGGGCAGTGGTGCACTTCAGCCTCTTGTGACCAAAATGAATATCATGAGTATTATACATTATCTGACAAAAAAAAAGTGAATTAGAGAAATGATCCTGGAAAAACTTTTTATTCACCTGGAAAAATTGATCCAGTGTGTAGTATTTAGGGGGATCTATTGGCAGAAATGGGATACAATATTAATAAATATGTTTTCTTTAATGTATAATCACCTGAAAATAAGAGTCAATGTGATTTCTTTACCTTAGAATGAGACGTTTATATCTACATAGGGAGCGGGTACTCTTCACGGAGTCCACCGTGTTTCTACAGTAGCCCAGAACGGACAAACCACTGTGTTAACTTTGCTTTGGCCGGAGTTAAGCACCCCGTCACTTCACTCAGCAGCAGGGAGACAAGACACAGGAAACCTCTGTTGGTCTGGAGGAGCTGCAGCATTTATTCCACTGAACATTCACTGATATTCTCCGAGCAGAACTAACCCTGACATCTGCTCCACTAGCTTACTTGTTCACTCACACACTCGCCACCGCTCTCTCTCTCTTGCTTCACCACTCACTTCCCTCCTACACACACACTCTACGCACTGGCCCTGGCTACTCTTACAACAGCCCTAGATAGGGCCATTTGCGTTTTTACGTCGGCCACCATAGTTCTTCTACACGCTTGAGACCAGCAATCTGCAACCTCACCACTAGATGTCGCCAGATGTTGCACACTGTTCCTTTAAGTCATAAACACAGGAGAAAAAACTATTTAGATCTGACTTAGAAAATAGATCACCAGATTTTTTTGTTCTCACTTGCCTCTCAGGGCTTCCATACAATACGGTGATAATCACACAAAAATATATATATATATTGTTACTTTTTAAAAAAATATATATATATCTAAATGTGTATTTTCAGATTGAACTCCTGATTAGAATGTGTTGGTGTCTAATGTGTTTGTTTCATTTGATGGATAGTATTAGTACTACAGTAGTAATAGTAGTAGCAGTGGTAGGAGGAGGATGCTTAAATTCAGAGGAAGTAAACTTCCACTCGTCATATCTATTATATTTACATGGAGCCTTTTAATTCACTAACAATCAGAGTAACACCTGTATCTGGTAAAAGTGTCTCATTCTTAAATCCATTCCATTTGAATGGTTGGTAGTATAATCTGTCATGTAACCACACTTCCCGCTTCACCTTCTATTCTCTGAATATCAACGTCAGATAAGTCAAATACGTTCCACTGTGAATGTCATTTACGAGTGTTTTCTACTTTTCCGAGAGGTGCGTCTTTCTCCAGGGAACAGGTTAGGTTTAGGGAGATAACCAGCGGTAGTATATGTTTTATAATTCCCAACTGTTTGCTGAAAGCATGTTGACATGGTGCAGTGTTTCACTTATCTGGTTTTGTCAATCAGATGTAGAGGGAAAAGAAAACTACTGCATGTCACCACAGCCATTGAAGTATTAATATTTAGTTGTGTATATTTCCATCTTGAGAGACTCAACTTCTCTGCCATTTTGCATTTAAAAGGATGAACACCCAGGGACAGTCAAGGTCTTGATCTTTCTGCTTTTAATCAAGCTCAGTGGGGGAAGATGACAAGTATTTACAAAAACTAAGGAATCGGAAAAACAACATATGTTTTGCATTTGGTTCCCATGTGTTTTCTCCGGTGACTGAGGTCTTCAAAGAGAAACCAGTCTAAATCTACCAGTCTCTCCCTCATGACTCCTTACTTATTCCTCTCGTCCTTGTAGGAGGAGCACACCCTGTGTTCTATGTCAGGAGGTGCAGTCACTCCAGAAAGCCAGCTGGAGGAGTCAACGTCTCCTGCAGACACCACTGAAGACGATCCGCTTCCCATGAGGCCTTGGGGAAGGAGCCAGTCGCTGCCTGCCTATGCTGACCTGATAATGGTATATCACAGTACTGATGCTGTAGGATATTTGTTGTTTTGGTTCCACGCATTCACATTATTAGCAGGTACGTCAAGTGACATCTCTTGAGAGATCTCAGTCTGGGTTTGCAGACTATTCATTTATAACAGAAAGGCTGTTCCACAGACTGGAGATGTGGAGTGAAAAAGAGGGAAGTGTAGTATCACCCGTACTAGGTAGTAGGGACTAAAAGTCAGGATATCAGCCTGCTGCTTTGCTTTAGAACATTCTTTTTTTTTTTATATGTGTCACACAAGTCCACAAACTTTTTGCAAGTTCAATACTACTAAGGGTTAGTGCAGGCTGTGAGGCTTTTGCTTAATATCATAGATCTGAGACAAAAACCCTGAAGTGGGCTTGGAATTCACGCTTGTGTCTGTCATGACGGGTTCCCTACAGTCGTTCAGAGACATGTCTTCACATAGTCATGAGCTGTCCCAGATGCTGACATGACACAGAGGCAGAGAGAGAGAGAGAGAGGCCCTTTTCAGACCTGGCATTAACATGCGTCTTGGGTGATCTGATCATAAGTGGACAGCTTTAAAAGTGTCATTAGGCAGTATATTTTTGGCATCATTGGGCAAAAATTCCATAATAACCTTTCAGCATACTGTAATTCAAGTGTTCTGAGAGATAACTAGACTCCTCATGGCTCTGTTTTCCGGCTTTAAAAAATGTAGCCCGTGACGGGAGACTTTGGCCAATCACAGGTCATTTCAGAGAGAGAGCGTTCCTATTGGCTGTGCTCTGGCTGGTGGGCGGTGCTTGGTATTTCTTCAATTGATTTCAACATGGCTTCCGGGTCTCATTTTACAGCTAAACAGTACACTACAAAATGTTTCTGAAAACATTTGAGGAGAGAAATAGGCATTACAGTAACAGAATATTGATTCATATTTGATCAGCGCTGCCTAGTTTGACCGTTTGATCAGAGTTCGCGAGTGATTGACAGCTGCTCAGAGACGGCAGACTCCAGATTAGCTCTGATTGGTTGTTTTCCTCTGGTCTGTGAAATCTTGCAGATGCCATTAGGCGCAACTTAGGGCACCGGAGGACACAGAGGAACATGATTTATTTCAGATTACCTGTCTCAAGCACTACTGTCAGGATATAGTGACCATTTTATAATAACTTTTTTTAATCATATTTGCTCCATTTCTACCCACTGCTGCTTTAACTATTTGTTTGTAGATATTTGTACGACATCAGTGAGAGCTCTGTCGATTAAGGAGTGTTTTAAAGGAGCGTCCACATAGCATTTTTTCTGGCAGAAAAAAAAGTGCAGGCAGGGTCCTGGTGAGTGCTTCATCCACGGCAACGACACCGGCACCTTTCTGAAAAATTCGGAGATTTTCAACTAGATGGGATCGCAGTGGCCGCACAAAAACGTCAGAGCGCTCTGAAAAAAGACACTTTTTCTTTATGTGGCCGCATGCAGCTGCATAGACTCTCTCCTCATGGGGAACAAGATTGATTAATCTTGTAATGGGACAAACAAATGGGGTAAACAAATGGGACAAAAATATGTTTTGGTTTGAGCAGCGCAGCAACTCTGAGATATTCAGAATCTTTTAGTCTGTGCTACACAGTATTCTTTAACCTTCCGTGTCCGCCCGAAAACTTGTGTGGATCCCCACACATTCTGGAAAACCTGGAGCAGAACACAGCCGGGGTGTGGCCGGTGTAGCAGCACTTAACTTGTTCTCATGAAAAATAGAGCTGTCACTTTTAATACAATATGGGTGTGACTACCTTCATTCATTTTTCTTTTCTGTGAATGAACGTTATTTAAAAGTATTTTTCATGTTACACCTCTCTCACTGTCTTCTCCTCTCTCTGTCTGTGTGGGTGACTGTACCAGAGGGCCAGCGGCTCGTCTTTCTGCAATAACCTCGCAGATACCAGAGAAGAAGCTGACGACAGCGGGACCAGCTCACCGAAGGTAGCTAGCTCCATAACCACAGAACGCCTCTCATCATGCACAACATACGACAGTGTTGAGGCAATCACTAACAGAGCAGGAGCAGAGTGTATGACAACATACAGTATGTTTGGCTGGTTTGCAGGCTGAAATCATGAGAGCTGTTATGTTATTCAGTCAGTTTAATACCATGATTTTGAATGAATGATCACACTGTTGCCAACTAGTCTAATATAGCAGCAGTGGTCACCCTTCAAATAACACGTCCTCCTTGCTTTGGGATTCAAACACTGTGTTTTCATGCTTCACAGATGGAAAGATCTGACATAGAGGATGAGCCAGAAGAGGAAGGGGGAAACCCAGAACCTCTGAACAAACTGGACTTCTACCAAGCCAACCCCTTCGCCCACTGTCAGAGTGACCGTATGTATCTGAGCCACTGTCAGGCTGATAACAACCTTCACTGAATGACGTGGTAACGACATTGTTTAGATTTGTTTGATCGTTGGGTCATCCATCTGTCACAGAACAGGTTGCACTGGTAAAATGGTTTGTTTTGAGGTCTAGGGGATTTAATCCACCAAGTCTTCCGGCTGTACCGACTACTACCAGACCAGATAGAAGAGAAACACATTTGGTCATTGATCAACAAAAAAAAGATGCAGGCCTTAATAAGGCAGGGACATTATGACTGTTGAGCTCATTATGAATATGATTTAGGTGTGATTGATGGGACCAAGTTGGACTGGGTCTGTTCCAATCCGGTGGCAACCTCCGGTTCTGAGAAGTGAAGCCAATGCTGAAGTGCCTTAAACCTGCATTCTTTCTAACAGCCAGCAGGGGGCGACACCTCTGGTTGCTAAAAGAAGTCTAAAAAATGAATATATGTATTAAATTTAAATAGCAAAAAACAAAAACAATTAATCAATCATGTAATAAAAATGTGTATAGACCAGGAATAAACTGATATCTTTAAAGATTACCTCGACTGTGGTCCTGTCATGGTCAGTTGGTGTTGACAGTCAGTAGATTAAATCTATATAGTGTGATGTGAAGCTTCTAAAGTAAAACCTACAGATCCACTCGTTCTCAGAAAGATTTTTTAAATGTTTGATATTTGCGACCGATGGGGAGACATAGCAGTAAATAAACAGCTTTACCTGAAGTTACCTCCATTTCCGTCTGTAGGTTATACAGTCCTACACACATTTCCATCTAGGATCTCACCCAAACTCTGAGCATTTTTATCTCCTTTTTCGGCCAAATGTCATTGCCTAGAAACAGCTGCTGGTTACCGTTCATGATTTATTTGGCACAAGAAACACGCGACAGTTGGCTCTTCAGTGTGTTGTCTGGTGTATTTACTCAGTCATAAAGTTTATGCTCCTCCCTGACGGTCAAAGACTAAAACATCTGCGCTATCTTTATGTGTGGTTTGTCCAGTCTTTATATCTTTATCTTGTCTCATTGGTTGTATAAAATGATTCTAAAATATCTCTCTCACTTTATTTGAAGATGACCTCTTCAATGAAGACTTGTTCCCTAAAACAGACTCATCTGGTGAGTAATAATACACTAGGAAAGTACACTTTCTTTTACTTGAAACTTTAAGAGGAGTTAATATTAGTGTCCTGGACATATTGTTGATGGAGATCAGGTATGAGGAGAGAAGGTATTACTTACATACCATATACTTTAAGGTTTTTTTATGTGCCATCACAAAACTAGTGTAAAGTAACTCTAAAGATTCTAGATACTTTTAGACAGTGGTGGCATGTATAACTAAATTCATTTACTCAAGTACTGAACTTAAGTACAATTTTTAAATACTTGTACTATACTTGTGTAGTTCCATTTTATGATACTTTATACTTCTAATCCACTGCAATTCAGAGTGAAATATTATATATTGGACAATATGCATTGTTATAGATTTAACTACCCAACAGTATACAAACTTCTCTCTCTTCTCTCTCTATCTCTCTCTCTCTCTCTCTCTCTCTCTCTCTCTCTCTCTCTCTCTCTCTCTCTCTCTCTCTCGCTCTAATACTTTACTTTTTATTTAATTTCACTTAAAGTTACTGTGAGGAACTTTTATCTGGTTATGAAACAGTCTCAATTTAATCCTGATGCCTCTATATGACCTACATTAGTAAACAAGACCATCAGCGAGAAGATCGGCTATTTCTATATAGTTAGTGTCAATGCTCGAGCGGGGCCTCTGGGAATGACCATCCCACCGCGGACAGACCTAGCAGGAGCAGAGCTCCTCTTCCGGCCAGGTGCAGAGCTTCGTTTCTCTGCTCCACCGGTCCCAACACCCTGGGAGCCAACACCGACACCATCCTGTTGGAGGCCCAGGCCGTGTTGCTGGGCCCGCTGGAGGGAATGGAGGCAGAGAACCAGAACCAGGACTGCACAGGGCAGACTGTCAGACCCTGCTGCAGTAAAATGAGAGGTTTTCTAAAGGGAGTCTGGTGCTGAGAAACACTACTATAGGGACCGCCTAAATCAACACAAAATGAAAGTTCCTCGTAGTAGCTTTAAGTAAGATATTGAATGCAAGTTTTTTTTTTGTTGCGGTATTGTTACTATTCTGACCTGAATAGCACTACTTCTACCACTGCTTTTGCTTTCAGGGTTTCTCTCTGCTGCTGACACTCTCGCTAAATCTGGTGTGTTGTGGTGCCTGGTTTCTCTTCATTATCAATATGATTGAAATGATTAAATAAAATTGTAATGGGTGTAACATTTTAAGTTCTGGTTGAATACCCTGTTTGCCAGGTGGATTCCCTTCAGACCCGTTCAAAGGCAGCGACCCCTTTGCAGCAGATATTTTGTTCCCAGAGGCGAACGCCGGCACCGATGAGGGGGCAGGGAATGTTGGCGACGAGGCGGACACTAGTCTGTCCTGTGCTGAAAACAAAGCCTCGACAGGAACTCAGTGCTTTGAGTCTGAATTCCCTGACGAAGACAGCGACATAGAGATTAGCTACAGCCGAGAGGACCTGGACGCCATCGCTGTGGCTGATGACTCTCGCGGATTTAAACCCATTCAGAGCTCGTCAGAGGAGCTGGGGCCAGTGCCCATGCAGGGCTGGAGGTCCCAGGGTCAGTATTCTATAGAATCGGACCCTAATGGGTATGAGCTGGACCTCAGCATGGTCTCCCCTCCCTCTGACATAGAAGAACAGAGCCTGGGATCTCTAGCTGGAGAGGCTACCACCGAGGCAGCAGCAGGACTGGAACAAGGTCATTTATACTCACAGTTTACATTCATTTTTATTGTTGTTGATTTTTACTGTTCTTCTCAGTGTGTAGACTGCTGCTGCAACTCATGTTTCCCTACTTAGTATGATCTTAAGAGTAATTGTAGAGTTCTGGGTAGTCCTGCACTAAAATGATTAACTTCTCCTCCATATATTTTCCATAGACTGATATGTACGGAAGAAAGAAACGATATCTGCCAGTTGTGATTGGTTATTCCTCGCCACATTACATGCGGTGCGCACACTGTGTTCCAAAGTAGAACTGTTTTTACCTCGGAGCGCAGCAGTTGCGGCCCGCGTTTGAGCGCGCTTGCCGCCCATCCACATTGACAACAATGGATTTGAGCGTGCAAAAGATGCGGCATGTGTACTGCCCCTTAAACATTTACCAGTTTGAGCTATTTTCTCTTTATAGACTTTTAAATGGTTGACTAATGGTGTTTCAAATCATCATAGTGTCATTTTAATAGACCGTTTTATTTTGTTTCAGGCTCCCTAAAGGTCTTGCACATGATACTTCTAGCCTTAATCCTTCATTGTTTTCTTCTCCTAGGTCTGAGTTCTGGTTCAGGTCAGGCTGCCCCTGAGCTTGGCGAACAAGTCCTGTTGGAACCAGATTGGACAGGCGACATAGAGCAAACTCTGTCCTGTTATGTTACCTCCAGTCAGGGGGCAGAATGGGATGGCAACGTTGAAGAGGAACCCCAAAATCCTACAACTCCCCAACACTCACTAGACTCCCAAAACCTCTTCATCCAGCCCGACTCAGATCAGGACAGAGAGCTTAGCTTTGAGTTGAGCTATGAACCAACCAGTCAGTCTTCCTTTGACCCATATGGCTTTAAACTCAGTCCAGAACATTCTAGTCACACCCTCTTAGACCCTGATGAAGCTGAACTGAGCCCAGAAGCCAGTGAAAACGATCTGACCTTTGACCCTGAGCCCTCCTCTTCTCAACCAGACGAACTGAACATTGATGGCTTTGAGTTTGACATCACTTCCTCCCAAATGGCACGGGACTGTGACCCTTATGGCTTTAAGCTCAGCCCTGACGCAGAGAACCAAGAGGTTCTGGACCTTTGTGGCCATGACAACCAGGAGGCAATGGACCTTTGCACATACGACAACAACGAACAAGTAGAACCCTCTAACTATAGCAACCAGGAAGTACTGGAACCTCATACCCATGAAAACCAAGAAGTGCTTGAACATTGCAGCCACAATAGCCAGGAACTGCTGGATTTGTGTAACAATGGAAACCAAGAAGTGCTGGAACCTTCGAGCGTTGACAACACAGGGCTAGTTGAAAACCTGGAATTCCTGGATCTCTGTAGTCATGACAACCAGGAGGTGGTGGATCCATATTGCAATATCACCGATGAGGAATTACTTGAACCATGTACCTATGATAACCGAGAAGTGCTGGAACCTTGTAGCCATGGCAATTTCGAACTGCTGGATTTCTCCCTTCCTGAAAATCAGGAAGTGCTGGATTTAGATAGCCACGGCAACCAAGACTTACTGGATGTTGGTAGCAAAGAAAATCAGGAAGTGCTAGTTTCAGGAAGCCACGGCAACCAGGAACTCCTGGATCTCGGTAGCAATGAAAATCAGGAATTGCTAGACTTAGGTAGCCATGACAACCAGGAGGTGCTGGACTTGTTGAGTAAGGAGGTTTTCCCTGAAGCGAACAATAACCAATGCATTGTGGAACCCCAGCATGAGATCAGTCCCACCGATAACAGCTCAGATAGTGATGTGGCATCAGAAGACCTGTTGGGACTTGGACTCACTAACACCAGTATCTGCACTACCGACAAAACAAACACCAATACTGCCGACACCCTCAACATGGCCGTCAGCAACATGCCTGCCAACCGGGACATTGCACCATCCAATGCTCCCATCGGTCTCAACTTGTTGGAAGGTGATCTGGGTTCAGTGTTTGGGGCTGGAGGATACTTCGGTTGTCCTGATGTGGCTGATGACCTAGAGCCTCTGGAGAGAAGGCAGGCAAACCCAGTAGCAGAGCCAGTGCGACCAGTCAGACCAGTGAGGCCTCCTCGGCCCTCGCTCAGGGTGAGTCAGAAACCACACAGATTCAACTCACACATAGCAATCTTCTGAGTTTATCGGTCCACTTGGTTCTTAGTATCCAAGACCCAACCCTGGACCGCGTCAGACCACATCCAGATTATATTCATTCTAATGGGTTTGATAGGGTCCTGTTGTATTTGGTTCTGCATTTTGGATATTGGAACATATTCCGATTGGGTCTATAGTGAGTTGATTTATCATGCTGAATTAATTTCCTTTGCATACAACTGTTATAATGACATAAAAATACTGGTCAATATGATTTAATTGTTTTATAGATTATCGAGATGACATTTTATCAAGACATTTACAGTAAATAATATTATATTTAGGGCTGTCAAAGTTAACGCGATAATAACGCGTTAACACAAATTTGTTTTAACGCCACTAATTTCTTTAACACATTAACGCAACTTGTGATTTTTAGGTTGTAGCGGGTTCAGCCTTAAAGCTACAGTGAAGATACTGGTATCATATGAAAATACAAAACCTAATGAATCCATTGGTACCAACCATGTCATACTAGCTTGTAGTGAAGGAGGTTAAATAACGCTCCAAAGTGCCTACTTCATAAAGCAGCATATTTGCCCACTCCCATGTTGATAAGAGTAATAAATACTTGACGAATCTCCCTTTAAGGTACATTTTAAACAGATAAAAAATGTATTAATTTGCGATTAACTGTGAACAATCATGCGATTGACAGCCCTAATTATAATACATGCCAAACTAATGCCATCCCTATCAGCTGCAGGTTCACTTTGTGTGTAATGCTAATTTGCAAATGTTAGCATGCTCACAAGCTAAATAAAGATGGTGAATATGGTAAACTGTATACCTGCTAAACATCAGCATGTTAGCATTGGCAATGTGAACATGTTGGCATGCATACATTTTAAAAGGGACATATCTTGAAAAACTCACGTTTGCATTGCATTACATCTGGGTATCTGGAGTGCCTACTAACCCGCAAACTGTGAAATAAGACAACCCAGTCAGTTCTTTGTGGGCTGTGTAGATCAGGCTACATTTCTGTCTGGTTCCCCTTCCTATGTCACATGCAGGCTCATTAGAATATTCCGCCCACAGCTTGAGAACTACCTTTCCAAAGGTGCGCTGTATTTTTCTCTCAAGCCAGTCACAGCAGACTGGACTTTTTCAGGAGGGGGTCTTAAAGAGACAGGGTGCTAAAACGGAGCGTTTCAGACAGAGGGTAAATACAGGTATAATCAGACAAACATGAGGAAAAAAATAATGTGTTTTTTTAGCATTAAAGCATGTAAACATGTTCTAGTAGAAACCCAAAATAAAAGTATGAACCTGAAAATGGGAATGATATGTAATCATATTCATCATCATCCTGTCCGTTGTCTTTTATGTGTGTTTTAGGCCAAGGAGAAGGCTCAGTCCCAGACTAAGGGCATCGACCTGAAGTGATCCGTCACCAACCAACACTCATGCGGGGGGGTTACCATGTCAGCAGGATTCCCATGACCACAACGGCAACACAAGAGATGGAGGTGGATGAGGGGAGAAGTAAGAGGACAGGAGACAGAATAGATACAAACAGGGATGGAATGATTAAATAGACAGGAGGGAGAGATCATTCTGCTGTTATGTATTGCAATAATTCTAGTTTCAGATGTTATTTTTATGTTTCAAAGGGACAAATTAAAGTCAGAATGGAAAGATGAGAAGTAGGCAAGATGTAAAAACTACTAGATTTAATGGTCATAAATAAGGAAACCTGATTGGCTCATGGCTTCAGTCTATTTAGAGAGATTTAGACAAGTCAGAGTTGGAAAACAACTATATGAAATTGAACAACATTGTTATTCCCCAGTGTTTTTACCCCAAATGATGCTTGTCAATCAGTCATACGGTTGATATTATCTGTTATTTATTCACAGTATCAGCTGCCAACTCACCCCTGTGTCCTCTTAGTTCAGCTTCCCATCCTTTCCGACTTTCCGGTTAATTAGGCAACAGTAAAAATAATCTCTCCTTGTTTGACTTGAGCTTAGTGTTGGAGCATGTGTAAGTGGACTTTGTGTGACTTTGTCACGTAGATAAAAAATGTATATAAATGATATACTCAGCTATTGTGGTTTTCAGATTATCTAGTCAATTAGTAGTTTTAGGTCTAAGTTGGATGAGAGCTGTATAAAGAGTTTGGTCGGGTTGTACAGCGAGTGCATATCTATACCGTCACCATGGTAACATGCCCAGTGTTTTTCAGCCATCAGTTACTTTAAGGTGCTCCTCAAAGAGTACATTGACAGCAGGCGTAGAAGCAGTGTTTCACTGCCATCTCAGGCTTAGAGCTTCAAGCCTGTTTCACCTCTCAGCATGTGGTCAGAATGGTGCTTTGCTGCACCTGTAACCACACCCAACATCCTGGAGTACACCTGCTCATCACTGCCCAAAGGTCAGAAGTTAAAACACTGGAGGTCAGCAAAAAAGAAGATAGTCAGAGGGTGTTAAATTACTCTTTAAAACATTTAGCTGAACTTCATACTTGAACATTATAACAAGTAGCACTAAACAAATGGACCATAGGTGAAAACTATCAGCGTTAAATGGCCTCTATACTGCATTATACTACAGTACATCAGTGTCCCACAGTTCCATATGATAAGATATAATAATACTGCAAAGTAAAAACACTATATAATAACCATCATTTATAAACTTAGTTAATAGTTATTTTAACTAACTGCTAAAATAACAGAAATGATAATTAATTAATTAATTAAATGATAATTATTGAACATTCAAAAGTAATAGTAAAATAACTATTAGCTAAGTTTAATTAACTATAAATTTACCATTTATAAATGATGGTTATTATAAAGTGTTACCGTAAAAACTAATGTTGACTGCACTTTTTTGATAGTTAGTATACAAGACATTGATTTTCTTAACTGTTTGCTGGTACTAAAACAAAAGGATCGGTGTGAAAGTATGAGCAGACTGATGTTAAACTTTGAAATACTACTGCCATTTTCAAATAAGGAAACAATACGCAGTTTAGTTAATCTGTTTTCTGAGCTGCCACTGGAGTCTTAACACTACTTTCTTATTTTTACTCACTACACATGTGATCCCTATTAAATATGTTTTTGTAAAGTAGGTATTTATATAAAAACATGAATATGGCCTGTATATCATTTTTTTAAACTCTCAAATATCAATTTCAGAATCAATCTAAAAAATCCAGAATCACCTGGGCTATAGTATGTACTGTATACTAATTGTCATAGTTTACTGCTTTTCCAGTTGGGACTCAATAAATCAATTTATCTCACAGTATTCACTAACAGGAAATCAGATAAAACATTTTCGAACGCCGCTGTCAATGAAACTTTACAAACAAAAGCAATGCCGTTTTCATACTCCTTTGTGCATTGCATTGTGGGACAATAAATTACATCAACAGCACACTCAAAAATCAAGCATATATTTAGAGTAATTTAGTGTCTCTAAACCTGCCCTAGAGTTAATATGAAGTAGGAAATTGGGACACAGCTAGAATCAGTCACCAGGTAGGATCTGGCACGAGCAGCACTTGATTGCTTTACAGCACGAAAAAGTAGGAGGTTCGCCCAGCGGAAACGGACCAAAAGCTTTCCAAGTTTCTTAAGGCAGGTGCTTAAAGGAAGGTCTGATAAGCCAGTGAGAAAACCACTTCCAACATGTTTACCTTACCCCCCTCAAACCAAAGACATCACAGAGAGGGGGTGAGCACAGATAGAAATGGGCTTTATGGGAGATGGATTCCTACCGCCACGGACTCAGTTTTGACTGCCTGTCTGTGGATGGCTCTGGGTGAGAAGAGCAGTTAGTCCTGCTAAACATCTTTTCATCATTCTTTTATTAAACCTGCAATAAATGTTTGTTTTCTTTACCACATGGGGGCAGTAGAAACAAGTTCTGAACACAACATTGGCATATCATCCCCTTTTAAGTTGATATGGTGAACATGTTAGCAAACCTTTAGCTCTGGTTTTGGTCTCCACCAACTCCTGAGTGAAATATCTGCCTCTTTAGCTGCTAAACGCTCCACTATGTTCACCAGTAAGCAGAAGGCAATTTGTTCGTTCACCCCCGACTAGTGAACAAGAGATCCGAGACGAAACTGACAGAAGGGTGGGACACAGAGAAAAAGTCGCAATTACAATTCCGTCTGCAACTTCAGCACCACGGACAGCGTCACAGTACGCAGCACAGTCAGGGCCGTAGATTCTAACTTACTGATATTTCAGAGTCATGGTCGGGGCCATAGATTCTAACTTACTGATATTTCAGAGTCATGGTCGGGGCCATAGATTCTAACTTACTGATATTTCAGAGTCATGGTCGGAGCCATAGATTCTAACTTATTGATATTTCAGAGCCGTGGTCGGGGCCATAGATTCTAACTTACTGATATTTCAGAGCTGTGGTCACAAACCTCAGTCAGATAAAGGATCAGTGAGTCAGGCACTAACATATTCTGCCACTGCACTCTCTCTGTTACTAGGGGATGGATAGGGGGGGTGGCATGTTAACAAGGGGGATGCAGTTTGGTCATTTTGCTAACAAAGAGGTTGGCATCCCCCCTCAAACGGCCTACTGCCAGTAAGCCTCTAACTGTGTCTGTCTAGTGTTTGAAGCTATGAGAGAGGTGAGAGTGAAGTGAAACAGTAAAGTGTCAGCTGGACAGTGAAACAATGGACTGAAACTCACTATAAATCTCTGTTTCTGCTTGCTGTAAGAAACAGTCCACACATACTGTGTAACCAATGCATTTTATCCTCTGGGCTGCAAAGCATTCTACATTCAATATACCGTGTAACCAGTTCATACACATGCAATGAAATATACATATATAGACTTAGATCCTTGTATAAAGTGGGGAATGTGAATATTGGTGTGTCCTATGCACATGATGAATATAATATATCCCAGATGACAGTCTACCTTCACACTGAAACAGACTTAGCAGGCTCTGAAGGAACATTTCAGTTCATATTAAGTTTCCTACCTCATTACTACTTTGCCATGATTGCATGACAACACTGTGAACCCAAACATTCTGTGATTTTTATTTTTCTTCGTAAACATGTGCAGTCAAGACAATTCAAATTCATGTACACATTGTATCACCAAGCCAACATTATTAGACTCATAAGGTGGTGAAAGCTGGTAGTGTCTGGCCTGCTCTACTCTCCAAAGAGACATAGTTTTGTCATTCGGAAATGTTTTGCCCTTTCTGCTTGTTTCTGCTGTATTCTTCTATTTAAACTGTGTTCACTCACTATTTAACAATATCTGTCCATGATGAGAACCAGATAATATCACTTAGCAAGAAATGTTCTTTGATTTCAGTACTTCAGAACTTCTATAGAGTTCATCTTTCAATCACAGATGTATAAAATATCTTTGGCTCATAAAGTGTGTGATAACGTGTCTGTAGATGGACCCTCCACTGCCCACGTTAACTACCAGCCCGGTCTCATTCCCAGGGCGTCAAATACCAACGTTTAGTTGCGCTCCTCGGCGTCTGATACAGACGCACAAGGCACCCTTTAGCATCTCTATGAGGCGCACCGGGCTTTCAAGTAACTCCAATGTAAAGCCATCCGTGTCATTATTAGATGCTGTCGTAATCTGCCCATATCCACTAGGGTCTGTCACAAATTTTAGGCTGCACGCGGACGTCCACATAGTGTCTATGTGGACGTCCGCGTGCAGCCTAAAATTTGTGACCGCGCCGACTGTATGCGTAGAAATCGTGCCCACTGCTCATGCTCTAGTTTCATTCCACACTCCTGTCCAGTTGGTGGCGGATGCCCCTCTAGCTGGTTTGCCAAGAAAAAGATAAAGTGGATGCTTGTTCTGGAGCGAAGCTGTGCGAGGAGATCTGCCGTTACCCACATTTATATAATTTGTCGTTAAATGAATACAAAGACAGCCGAATGGCGTTGAACTCCTGGTAAACAACGTTATGGTGCCTTACCGCCACCGACTGGAATGGAGTGTGGATCAGTGTGGACATGCCTGGAACGCCAGGCCAATGAAGACCCTCAATTGTAATACGAATGGAACCGTGTGCACGCGGAACGTGGAAAGTATGTCTGAGGCTTAGGTCGGGGTGGATGGATGGGTCAAACAAACACAGGACTTTCACCCAGGAGACCGCTGTTTGAGACCGCTGTTCGTGTCCTGTGTGAAACCAAAAGTCAGAGTTGACTTATTTTAAGTACATTAGGTAAATTACTTAGCTTACCGCATTAGCCACGTATGTACCGACGGCTACACTTAATTTTAACCCAAACCATGATCTTTTACTAAACCTAACCAAGTAGTTTTGTTGCCTAAACCTAAGTGACGCCAACGGGTCCTGACCAAGCGTCCGTATGTGACAAGTTGGGAATGAGAACGTGTTGCAGATACACTATTCTTATTCTAGTTATCCTTCCAAATCAGAAACATTCAATGCATCTTCTTGTTCGACCCAGTTTCAGTTTAGGAACTGGTTTTAGTCTGAACCAACATCTTTTATCAAAAAACTGATATAAATCAAAATTACATTCATTTATATGACAATAATGCAGATTGAGTTTCATCAAAGAGCCGCTCATATGGCCAGATTTGTTCTTAAGAGAACTCTATAAAGGATTTACGAACATTTCCCAATTTTCTACCTGGAGTTTCCTCTTAATTAATTATACAAGTTCCACTTCTAAGTTACTGTAAATTAAATGAACCTCCCACTCTCTAGAGCTAAAGCAACCACTTTTTGATTGATAAATGGCATTCGTTTCCTTACTCTTCAAATGTTAAAATTGTATCTCTGTACATAGGCACATGTAGCACAATAAACATCTCATTCCGGGCACTGTAAAAATGACCAGGTTAGCAAGTTATGTTATTATTTACACAGATGGCAGTTGAGTTATTTGTCTGTTGCTGACATATTTCTTTAATTCTGTATTTATTTATTTATTTATTTTTGTATTGATCCATTTTTGTATTAATTTATATACAGACTGCTTATGATATCTGTGACATGATCAAAATATTATTGAAAGCAGTCATCAGTGATATTGTTCAGAGAGAGACCGAGACCATACAGTTGCTTCTGGAGCTTTTCATTCATTCAGTCATGTGTGTGTGTTTTCTATGATGTATGCACTTTAAAAGCCATGGTTGAGTGAAATGATATTCAAAAGAACTTCTGTGTTTTGCCGTGGTGAAGCCATGGTTTCTTGTTATGATAATACATTTATGTGTGATGTTGTACGTGTTGCTGTCTAAATGTGAGGTTCTGTGTTGGAAAAAAAATAAGAAATAAAACACATCTATGATTCCAACATGGGCTCTGGTTTGTCTTTAAGAGACCGCTGTCAAAGGGGATGCATAACCTAATTACTGTGCATCATGTGATAATTTAAATGGAACTAGAATGGCACTCGGAGAGCGCAGATTACAATTGCCCCCACTCTCCGTTCAGCTTGCGCCATCAGCCACGTGTATTTGTGTTTGGTAAATGGTAAATGGACTTGGACTTATATAGCGCTTTTCTAGTCTTCCGACCACTCAAAGCGCTTTACACTACATGTCAGTATTCACCCATTCACACACACATTCATACACTGATGGCAGAGGCTGCTAAGGTGCCAACTTTGCCCATCAGGATCTAATCTAAATACTCGTTCACACACCGATGGCTATGCCTTCGGGAGCAATTTGGGGTTAAGTGTCTTGCTCAAGGACACAGCGACATGTGACCTGGAGCAGCCGGGGATCGGACCACCGACCTTCCGATTGGTTGACAACCTGCTCTACCCTCTGAGCCACAGCCGCCCCAGTTTATGTTGAGATCAGCTGTCCGTAGCGGAGCATCGTAAAACAATTCATTCAAACTGGACAGAAACAAAATAAAACTCACCTAAACCGTCGTCGTTACTCTTTCCAACAATCACCAAGTGTGCTTTGGTTGAACTCAACTCTAATTTCACAGAGTTTAATGTGAAAAAACGCCGAATCTACAGTTGGAGGAAGGACACATCTGCACCAGCACATTTCAAGTGGGAGGTTTTATCTTCAATTAGAATTTAAGTGTTTATTTATTTTAAAAATCATTGTTTTTGTATGTATTTCCCACAAAAGGGACACTGTATTGAGCAGCTTAATAATGAGTTCATTTTTAAATAGATTTGATTAATTTAATTGTTGTTCTGTACATTACAAAATTTCAGATTTCAGAGTGTTTCACAAGCTCACTTTATAGCAACTGTAGCTGCTCAGTATTGAATTCACTGTCTATGATGTGGATTTATACTCAGTTTACAAACACTACCATGACATCTAGTGGGGAAACACCCTCTGTGCAAACTCTGCTATCTAAACACCACAATGCTCTAAATCAATTTATATTCCACTTTATGATATTCTCTTTGAATTTTACATACTAAATGATGTTTCTTTAAACACCTGGGTGGCTTACTTACTATTATGTGCTCTAAATTACAATGAGGTCATCAGTAGATTAAGCTCCAACACTGCTGGCAACAAATAGGATAAAATGGTCAAAGGTCAAAGGCTTGTATCCCCGATGACACATTTGTAAGGGACTGGCCAAGTGGTGGAGGAAAGGAGTCGACCAATCACCTGTATATTTTCACCAGACTAAATACAGTATGATGCATTTTTTGTGCCATATTAAAGTTGTGCGTTAGAAAACAATCATATCTAGGCCAAAGAATGTATATTGCCAAGAAGTGAAAGTCAGTTGTTCGTTCCACCACAACATCAGCGCCCAGCAGCAGGGCTACGCTTCCGCCATTTTGGACTGGAAGCAACTACCAGACTGTAGGCAGATGTTTTATTGGCACTAAGGTAGTCTGTAGTCTGGTAGTCGCTTCCAGTCCAAAATGGAGGAAGCGTAGCCCTGCTGCTGGGCGCCGATGCTGCATTGGAAAGTGTCGTACAAAATTATTTCAATTCTATTGTCATATTCTACTAAAATGGCCTGTGTTGAACAATACAATATTATATATATATAATAAGCATTTTCAGTCCAAAATGGCGGCAGCGGCTGTTGTCAAAAAAACACTGGAGTTTCGTCTCTTTGCTTCTATACTCTTTGTCTAGGCTACAAGAATGAAAAAAGGGAAAAAAACGAGATATATATATATATATATATATATACTGTATATCCATGGTTAGTCTATCATCTCACAGGCTGATTCCTGTATCCTATTTCTTTAGACTCTATATATTTAAATTTGACTACTTTTAGGACAATACAAATAAAAATACAATGATTCAGTACCACAGTGTTATTCTTGGGAGTGTGCAGAAGGATATCACACCAGCCAGTTGGCTGAGAAATCAAATGTAGCCTACTGAAAATATGACAATGAAACAATGAACTGAATAATAGTAAAACCCTAAATGCAGCCTAGCTTAAAACCTAATTTCATATTTGTTTGACCTTTATTTTAGTTGTAAAAATTGAAAATGGGCTAATATCACTTTTTTTCCTCCATCTAGACCACATTGGACCATCCATCCATCCATCCATCCATCCATCCATCCATCCGTCCATCAATTATCTGTTTTCTATTCAGGGTCGCAGGGGAGCTGGAGCCGATCCCAACTGACATTGGGTGAAGGCATGGTACACCCTGGACAGGTCTCCAGACTATCACAGGGCTGACACATAGAGACAGACAACCATTCATACTCACATTCACACCTACGGGACATTTAGAGTCAACAATTAACCTAACCTGCATGTCTTTGGACTGTGGGAGGAAAAACCAGAGAACCCAGAGAAAACCCATGCTAACACTATGAGACAACATGTAAATTACACACAGAAGGACCCCAAGTTTGAAAAACAAAAAAAAAGACTTGTCAAACATGGTCATGACTCGTAAAACCTTTATTAACTGTAGCTATACTAATATTATTACTACTAGACTATTTGTTAAACAAAAAAGGGAGATCTCACTGTGTATGAAAACAATTATAATAATTATAAACATTAAAAACTCTAAAGACTGCTCAAAACCCATTTTAATTTTAATTTTGTGAAACCCTGACAGTGGAAGAAGAGAAACTCTCCGTAACCGTTCTTTTCTCTTTTCTCAGAGAATTGATTTTGAAATACTGCTACTGGTTTACAAAGCACTAAATGGTTCAGGGCCAAAATACATTTCTGATCTTCTGCTATGTTATGAACCATCCAAACCTCTCAGGTCATCTGGATCAGGTCTGCTTAGTGTCCCCAGAGTCACAACTAAACATGCAGAAGCAGCGTTCAGTTTTTGTGCACCAAATGTCTGGAACAAGCTCCCAGAAAACTGCAGGACCAACTCCAGCTCTGAGTTACTTTAAATCAAAGCTTAAAACTTTCCTGTTTGATGCTGCTGCCTTTTATTAAACCAGATAATGATTTTATACTGCACTAGAGCTTTTTACTCTTGTGTGTTATATTGTATTTTAGCTTCTATCCTAGCTTTTATTTTTAGCTTGTTTTTATTTTCTAATCTTTAAAGGGACTATTTGTAACTTTCAGAAATGCTTGTTAACAGCGACACCTGTGGCCGTCAAGTCAATGAAAGTCAGCATCGGGCTCGTGCTTGTGCTCGCTCTACATAGACATGAACGAGCATCGCTCAGAACAGTGAGGCGACACACGTCAGCTAAAACCATAATATCACTCTATATTTCAGCTGCTTGGCAGTAATGTTAGCTGACCAGACGAAGGTCTCTCCATGAATCAATACTGATCCTAGTGTTGGCTTTTCCTGCTTCAGCGTCAGTGCCGGGGCTCTGAGGCAGCGAGGCTCCGCAGCGAGTAACGTTATCGCCTCCCAACCGCAGCCGGAGTGAGCAGGAAGACACCAGCAACCGGTAAGACACAATAACGTTTCTCTCTGCGGAGCCCCGTCACTTCACAAGACACGGGAAACCTCTGTTTTGTCTGGAGGAGCTGCAGCAGTTATTTCTGCACAAACGTCCACTGTACATTCACTAGATATTCTCAGAGCTAAACTAACTTTTCTGCAGTGTGGAGTGAGCGCGCATTCACGTCTAGAGGTGGAGCGAGACAGCGAGAACGCGCGCGCTGTGTGTGTGAAGGCAAGCAGGCAGAGGAGGAGAGACTCCAGCCACACGCGAGCGCGCATGTGTCACGACCTCGTACATTAAAACGCTTAAAAAGTTACAAACAGTCCCTTTAATGTTTTTATGTTTTTATAACTGTTTTAATTATGCCTTAATGTTCTTTTGCACTTTGTCGCAATGTTCTTGAATGTTTATGTAAAGCACTTTGAATTGCCCTGTTGCTGAAATGTGCTCTACAAATAAAGCTGCCTTGCCTTGCCTTCTTTTGCCCGCCGCAAGATGGCGCCCAGGTCCGCCGCCGTGTCGGTGTTTTGAAGCTCCCTCCCTGTCGGAGGCTGACCTCTTTCCTGCGATGACAGTTTCCTGCAGGCTGCTTGAGAGGACTGGCCGCCCTCACAGCAAGATGAGCTGAAGGGGAGACAGGGTTATCTGAGTTTAGCTGGTTGGCATGCTGTGGACTGGGCTGGTGGAGTGATTTTGAGTTTCTTTTCCAGGAAACAGCGGATGTCCCAGACGGATACCGGTGAGTGTGTTGTGTGGTCAGCGGTGAACACGGAGGAACAAGTTGTTTTCTCGCTGTTGTTTGGTTTACGCAGTGCTGCTGCTGGTGAAGTCCAGATACGTGTCACTTTGTGGAGAGAACGTCACGACGGATTCCGTTAAAAAAGATGGCAATTAAGAGTTGATGTGCTTAACGTTAAACATTTACGCACCGTTACCAATGACTCGAGTATATTTTGGATGTATTAGTCGGTGCTCTTCTATTCGGCATACATATAATCAAACCAAATATTACATATTTCAGTAGAATTTCTACTCATAGCCGCTTGACGTTGCCATCTACGGCGGTGTGTTGTGGTCGCTGAAGACTGCTGGGGCAACGCTTGAAGCACTTTTAAAAGTTTAAATTATACAAAAAGGATAGTGAGTAGGTGTATTGGATATATGCCGAATAGAAGAGTAATACTAAACGCTTCGTAATATAAAGTGAATTCCAATCTGTGAAGTTCGTACTGTTCCCAGGAATGAAGTATACAAAAAGTTGATGTTTTTGCAAAGGAGTTTCGTATGACGTCCTCTCCATACAAGAGGGAAGACACCAGAATTACAGGTCAGCCTGTATGAATATACTATAGGCTGTGAAAACTTTTTGTTTAGACTAAAAGTATTGTCATGTAGTAAACAGATAATATAATGAAGTAATCTTTGGTCTAATGTGGATCAGTTTGTTTGCTTTAGTCATTTACATGTTGCCAACTTTCTACTGCCTACTTGTTGAGGGGGAGTTACTGTAACATGGAGCCTCTGGGGAAGGCCCTTTACCACACAGTCATCTGAGGTATCCTCTTTTGATACACCAATAGTTTAGATCAATTTAAATTTTAAGATTTTCAGTGATCACTTGGTTTGCTTTCTTACAAATTATATTATAGTGTTTTAAAATTTTTTTTTCCAGAGTATGTAATCTTGGAACACAGAAAGTCTGGTAGTATTTCTTTTGGGGGGGGGGGGGGGGGTTCTTTGTTTTACAGGAAGATAAATACTTCTTATAAATCTTTTCCACCCAGTGTGTTTCAGTGTTAGCACTAATCAAATAAACTAGTAAGACACAGAATCTGAATGGTAAATTTAGTTAAAAATAGTTTGTTGTTGATTCTTTGTCATGCTTAGTGTTGTTTTATTCCCTAGGGTATAACTACGTTATATCTGTGACGTAATTGTTTGACCTTTGACCTGTGGAGATAAAAACTTGCTGCTTGGTGCTGCAAATTTCGACACTAACGTTTGCCGTGAATGTCTCTCAAAAAATGTCTTTCCAGGTGGGAAATGAGCAACAGGATGGAGGGTTCAGCGGGACCAGGTGTCAGGGCGAACGGACCCATCGCAGCGCCCAGCAGCCCGGTGAGCTCCGGCGTAGGTCCACCTCTGTCTCCAGAAGAGCTGGCCGAAGAGCCACAGTCGTCTCTGACAGATATCAGCCAAATGTGGATTAAATTCGGCAAGACTTTTGCCATCATCTTCCCGATCTACGTCCTGGGCTACTTTGAGTTTAGCTTTAGCTGGGTTCTGATTGGACTCGCCATGTTGTTCTATTGGAGGAGAAACCACGGCAATAAGGACTACAGGATAAACCGTGCCTTAGCATTCTTGGACCATGAGGAGAAAGTGGTGAAGCAAACTTTGCCTACTTCTGAGCTGCCTCCATGGGTAAGTCCCCCAGCATTAGTACAGTACATTCCTGCTGTTATCATTAGCTTGTCATTATTGCTTTGTAGTTTGACTCGATGTTTCAAGCTTCAGTCCTCCCCAGCGTCAAGCGTAGGATGTCAACATTGACTGTTGGCCGGCCAAACTAGCTGATAGGGATCACTTAATTCCCAGCCACGGACAAAATGTAGTTTGTCTTTCCACTGAATTTCCTCAGTTTCTTCACTCAAAATAAGTACACTTTCCCTCAGGGAAACCTGGGATAGTAAGTATCCTACTTAGTTTAAGAAAAAAACAAATCAGACAGAGCCCCCCTTTTGAATATTCTCCCACATCCAATCAAATCAAAGGATCAGACCAGTACACTGTAATTTCCCTATTAGGGTTAGTGGTAAACCAAACTCTCGTGTGAGATGTTGAAACTTTATTGCACGCTTTAGCTGTACGTAATACTTGTCACAAGACTTCTCTGTAACATTTTTTGAGACATACAGCATTTAAAAACTATTACTAACACTGAACTTCTCATAAGATAGGATACTGCAATTATTTCATTGGTGGAAAAAAGCTATTTTTGGGCTGTGTAGCTGGCAACAAATAGAGAAAATTAAAGTTTTTGGGCAGTTGGATACTGGCCAGCAATGTGTGTTTGCAGAAATTTCACAGTATTTGACTACATTTCTTTTGGATTAATAATCTGCAACCGTCTCTGGGAGACATTTCTCAGATGGTCCAGAGGTGTTTTACCTACCAACATGAATATGGTGACAATCAGGGCAACCCGAGATAAAGAGATGCATCATATCTGACACTAGATTCTGTGACACTTTCATATTAATCCACTGGACAAAACAAACTTTGTTGCTTGTTAAAGTTACTGTGAGGAACTTTTATGTGGTTATGAAATCAATTTAATACTGATGCCTCTATATGACTTACATTAGTAAACGAGATCATCAACGAGAAGATTGGCCATTTCTATATAGTTATTCTTAATGGCTGTCATCCAGTCCGATTCCCCGCAAAGTCAGACAAAACTATTTACAGCATGCAGGTTCACCAGAAACCCCTTCAGCTCAGACTCCAGCGGGGCCTTCGGCGGACAGACCCAGATCTGGCTTCACTGCCACCTTCGAGCCACCGGTCCCCGCTGGAACACCACGCTGCTGGAGGCCCGGGCCAGAACCAAGACTGAGCGGGGGTAGACAGTCAGACCCTGCTGCAGTAAAATTAGAGGTTTTCCAAAGGGACTCTGGTGCTCGGAAACACTACAGCTTTTGTCCACAGGGACCGCCAAAATCGACACGAAATGGAAGTTCCTCGTGGTAACTTTAACGAGAGTCTCATAACAGTCTTTGGAAAGGTCACACGTTTTAGACACAAGCTGCCCATCGGGTCCAGGATCTAATCTGCGCTACACTCTTTTTGATCATTTTAACCCAGTTAAGCACCTGAAGGTGTTGGAGTCCTGAATGAATAATTTACACATGGCCTTTTGAGCCTGCGGGGCTCTCGAGGCTGGCTCTGTTAGAGGAGGAGAGCCATCAAACTTGCTCTAATTGTCACTTTCTGTATCCGTCCCCTCGGTGTGGTTGCCTGTCTATGTGCAGTCAGGCTTCCCTGTGACACAATAAGAAACCAGTGTGAAGGAGGAGGAGGCCGACTGGGCCACACGCCTTCAGCATAGCTGCCATTCTCTCTCTGTCTACTCATTCTCTGTTCTCGACATGTGGCGATCTCACCCTGCCAAAATGACTAGTTCCCGACATGCAAGGAATGAAGATCACTCACAGGACGTATATATGTGAGCACATTTACTTGTCAGAGCTAGATCTGTAAATGATTTCTTTTGGCCCGTGTTGGCAGAGATCCATAAGAGTACATAAGCTTTTTTAGAGCAGGGCAATAGATGGAAAACATTAGTTCAGTCATGCATCGTTCCATTTTGATTTCCAAGCTCCATGAAATCCACTAACACGTAATATCTGGAGGGATGCTTATGGTTTAAGGAGACAGTACACAAGTCTCTCTATATAAATACAGTTGACTTGATACGTCTCTAATCTTTTCCATAACTCAGCATTCAGGACATACTCTTTTCATTTTGATTGGTTGTTAGACCTATCCTTGCATTATAGAAGCTCTATACTGTACCACAGCTTACCCTAAGAGATTACATTTGAGAGCACCTTGCTGCATACATTTGCATATTAATGAGGAAAAGGCAGATTTATTTCAAATGGCAAATAACTGTTTAATCCTTGCGCATATGGATTTACACTCAATGGCCACTTTATTAGGTACTAGGGCCGTGTAGTGGCAAGAATCTGGCGATACGATACGTATCATGATACGGGGGTTACGGTTCAATATATTGCGACACTGTAAGCAAGGCGGTATATTGCGATTCTTTAATCTAATTTTAGGTCAGCTGTCATAGTATAAAGATACATCACCATATGCTTTACTTTTTTATGCAAACAGAACAGTGGGATCTGCATTTGCATTTATCACAGTCTCTGTAACATCCGACATCAAAGCACTACTTTGAGAGGGCATATAGACTGAGAAGGTGCATCTCTTTGCAAATGATATAAAGTATTGACTGACATAACATAATATTGTGATATTCTATATTTTAGATATTTTCTCACACCCCTATTAGGTACACTGGTACAATCTATTGCAATTCAATACAACTGTGTACAACACAATTTATATTTTTGTCGGGCCATGTCAGTACATTCATACTCATTGAGCTGGTAGTTGTACAGCAGCTAAAGAGTTATACTACTTTATAAAAAATAATAATCTTTTTCATGTGAAAGAAGGTTATATTAAAGGTTGTTTCATAAATTTGTATGATTGAATTTGTGCTCATTCAAAGATGGTGTAATTAAATGCTGGAAGACTTTAAAGCAGCTCAGTTAATTTTTTATATTGGCCCAATGAAGATGTCTTTGTTTCTCTGGCACAAAAGGGGAATAAATAACAGCAAAAACACAATAAACAACTACAATAAAAACGTCGGACAAATTGTTATTTGAAGATTATCGGCCCAGAATTTCACAGAGTGGCTACTGAGTGTATTGACTTTATTAGAAACACAAAAACAAGTTTACTTCTAAAGAAATATTTGCTCAGTACAGTATGTTGACTTAAGTACTATACAGTATAACTGGTGCAGCATTCTGTAAAGGTGACACTTTAAAACGCGCTCCTGCTGAGTGAATAGGAGAAATTCAAGATGTCTTTGCTGTTCCAGTTAGTCTAGTGAGTTATTGATTTTAGATTGCTGACCTTAGTTCAGGCCATATCAATTATTTTAACATTATTCTAAAGGTTAATGGCTGAAGATTATTATTCACAGCGACAGACAACTGACTGACACTGATCTACTGCATCATATAATAATTAGGTCTTAAGAATTCTGAACTTTTAAGATCTTTTCTGTAATTATGAAGCATTTCTACTCCACTCTTTTGACTCAATGCCTCTGTAATAAAGGGGTTCCCATTCATTCTGTGATAATGTTTGCTTTTATTGCTGATGAGTCCAGAAAACTGTGAGAAGCTGAGTGGATGGCAGGATGCCAGCGAGACCAACCGCAGCCCCCTCCCATCACAGAGCGTCCCATCAACACATCCATTATCACAAAGACCTTGAGAAACACAGAGCTCAGCAATCGGCCCGGCGGGCCCGATGCAAAAAGAGACACGGTGGTGTAGAGCAGCTGTCATGTTGGTTGTGTTGTGTTGTGAGTCAGCCAGCTTATCTTTTTGTCTTGATGTTGCATGTTTGACCATGTCGCTCAGTAACCACAATAACGTGTTTAATGACGTTGGGATGTCAAACCAAATAATGCTGATTGACAGCTCATTGTTATGCCTGATAAAAAGGGAGACAGACAAGCAAGTGAAAGGATGTTAAAGGATTAATGTGGCCTTTTTGATAAACAATCAGCAGTGAACTTTGACCCCTGGAAGACACTCAGACGCAGTCAATCTGTCCTTTTATAGAAGATACTTTATCTACTTCACCTCTGTCACACTGAACTCAAAACTCAACGATTAGAAGCTCATAGAAAGTCATCATGAGGTAATCATCATTAGGAGCCTGGTTGTGTTATGTTACTGTTGGGTATAATAGTGAAATAATTTAACGAAAATCTTAGTGCGCAAGCTGAAGTCTTCAAAATGACTTGTTTTGTCCGACCAAGAGTTCAATACCCAATCCCAATGCTCGCATTTAAAAAAGCTAATCACTTAATCAAAAGTTTTCTATTGATTGATTAATCAATTAAACAACTAATTGTTTCAGCCCTACTTGAGACCACAGACTGTATATAAGAAGTAGACGTAGTCACCGTGACGTCACCCGTTGGTTTGTAGACTGCCGTTTTGAAGCCTCGAGTTCGGCATTTTGGCCGTCATCATCTTGGTTTTTGGCCATCGCCATCTTGGTTTTCGCAACCAGAAGTGTCACAAGAGGGTGGAGCTAAGTACAGCCGAATGCTGAAACATTTTTAGGCGACCAAAATGTTACAATTAACTTTCATGAACTGAAAACACCGTGAAAGGGTTAAAGATCTAAGACGAAAACACGGACAACGCCGTAGTAGCAACCTGCCAATCACAAGGTAGCCCCGCCCTAAAGCATCCCCTGCTTTATGGTCTACTTGACTCTAAATGGGACCATAATTTACTAAATGAACATCATGCTATATTGAAGAAGACTTTAAACTAGCGATTGAGATAATAAACTCATGTTTACAATGTTTACTGAGGTAATAAATCAAGTGAGAAGTAGACTCATTTTCTCATAGACTTCTATACAACCAGAGGAGTCGCCCCCTGCTGGCTGGTAGAAAGAATGCAGGTTTAGGGCACTTCAGCATTGGCTTCACTTCTCAGACCCGGAGGTTGCCCATTGGTTGAGGCATACAAAGCACTGTCTGTAAACGTTGTTTTATTCGACTTCCAGCTACCTCTCTGCCTTAAAGTTTGATGAGCTGAAGTAATTCTCTACGAATGAAAAGCTGCCACTACTTTCTCAAATAGAAATCTGACTGTCAGAGCAAAATCCTTTTCTTTTCAGGAGCAGGTAAATACCAAATATTCACTACATTTTCAGAAAGGACTAAAATCTCTTATTTATAGTTAATGACCTGCCAATGTGGCTGTTGATGCTTTGGTAATCTATCCAAACTAAAGATCCGTTAACTGTAATGTTCAAAGATTACTCAAATGTTTGCCCCCAGTCCAAGAGGTCCGCACTCTGCTTTCCTAAATCAGGAAGCAACAAGTGGATTTTTATCTGTTGGTTTTGGTGAATTGTATTGTCCTGATAGATATAACTTAATTTAATTTTCACTCCAGTTGCACAGCGGCAGACACAATGGACAGAATGCTGTGTAGAACCAACATACACTCAGTCTGTAAGTTAAAATCAACTAAATAAAACACATCTGCGATGTATTCGCAAGCAGTAAACCAACCGTGATCAGCGGTGAAATATTGGTTTTGGTGGAGAGCCCGTCATCTTGGCTCGCTCTCTCAGCAAATATGCCTAGAATGAGGCTTGGTGAGCAGTGTGGGCTGCAGCTCCTCATAGTGAACAGGCCCAGAATGCCTGAGGTAATGGTTCAGATTTATCACTGCATGACTCCCTCACTGCTGTCAGACACTAACAGATGCATCTATAAAGGCTTTGTGTTGAGTATTTAAGGTCTTATTGTCTCACCAGGAACTGTCTCATGAATCATTATCTGGACACACAGTTATGACAACTTTTAAAGGTCAAAAATAGCATGTATGATACCACCAAAGAGGTGGGTTTTTTACACCGTCTATCCAACAAAATGTAAATGTTTCTGTTTTTTTAAGTCAAGTGCAGAGACATACAATTGTCGTGACTTATACTTTAGTAATTAGCTAAGTAAACCAGTATTAGTGGCCAGTAAATTGTTAATGTTGATGTCATATATTAACGTATTCTCATACAACAGTTTGTATGATATCTTATGAAAACGTTATTCCTTCTTTTTTGTTCGTTTTCCTACCAATGTCCATCAACACGTGTCAATTTTTGGCTTGTTACATGCACGCAGTCTTTTCAAAATAAACTTCCGTCTTCACATGAAACAACTTCCTTAGGTTTAGGCAATAAAACATCTTAGTTAGGTTCAGGAAAAGATCGTGGTTTGGATTAAAATAACTCCGTAAGTGGCGTTACTTACTTGACAAATAAATCAACGTTGATTTCTGGTTTCACGCGGGACACGAACGCCGGTCTCCTGAGAGAACGTCCGGTATTTTTTGACCCTCCCGTCCACCCCGACCTCCTCCCTACGTGGCGTTCACCGCTCTTTATATTTCCTGGCTCGTGATTACATGAATTACACACAAATTGATTTTGCAGGATGTAAAAGTACAAGGCAGCAACTAACAATAATTTGAATTATGGATTATTATATATAGCTGCAGCCCTACTTTCAGTTAACCGTGCACGGCAGCTGGATTCTCACAAAGAAAGGAGATCAGGTGAGCATCGCGGTATCAAATATCACACGAAAATCCATCTTGTCGGGCTTCAAGTAATGCGTTTGCGTCCGGCTCGCCAGACAACGGACCAATCAGTGTCCTGTGAGGAGCTATTGCAGCTACGGCATTGTTTAGGTGTGTGTGACGACACAGAGAGGTGACTCCTGAAGAGGTTAGCGTAGATGCTGTAGCATCAGTTCTATCAGAACTGGATAGGATTTCTTCATTGAAAGAAGAGCAAAGAACGGCACTGCGGTGATGTTTTCACCTTCAGCTAGTTTCACTTTTGTTAGTTTGATTTACAGATGGTTCATCCAATCCAAGTATTTTTTTTAAAAGTGCCTGCCCCTGACAGGGTCAGGTTGACTTTCAACCACATCTCACAGTCTTCCTCAACCGATAATATTAGTAATCAGTTGTTAACAGCTCAGGAAAGGCTAGTAAGTGGACCTTGAGTGAAGATTTTTGTCAAACTGTACAAATACAATGTGGTGTTAGTTGAAGGCTGCTAGATACTATGGAGTCAAAATGAAAGTATAATAAACAGGACAAATATGGTGGAAATAAAAAGTCACAACACTGCAAAAGAAAATGCATTTTCCCATGCTTTGGTTTTTAATACATTTTTCATTCTAATTTCATCACTTTTTCTGCCATTTACGTTATCAAACACGACACAGCTTTGGCCTTATACAACATTACCATCTACATGTGAGAGAAGCCATACGCTATGTTTTCAGTCTCTGTTTTCATGCAGCGTGTAGCTCAGTGTGTCCATCCATGATGACTCGATTGCCTTGTAATCCTTTGATCCATACGAGCTGGAAAATCATAAAGTTAGAGCGGAACAGAGCAAAGATGAGCAGAGCCAGACTCCCATGTGCAACCTTTAAAGCTCTTAATGTGATTAGCAGTGCATGACATAAGATATGGGGCTGCAAGATGTAGGCCGCAGGTTGTTATAGAGTAAAACCGCATTCCTGTGGAAGTATACACAATACAAGATCTGATATTTGAGCATCTGACACTCAGTGTTTTGACTGGATGTAGTTTAAATAGGAATATGTCGCAGTAGCACAATGAACTTGTGCAGCCAGTATGCAGTGTTACGAGACATTTATTCTGCGGGTTTAGAGAATTTATCCTGGCTAAAGAAGGGGCTTCTTTTGTTTTTTTATGGATGTTGCGGTCATATCATGTGTGTCTTAAACCACTAAGTCATCAGGACATCCAGACTCTTGTTTAACATGTTCAGTATATCAGTAACTTAATGTCAACTGCAAGCCGATGACTTGCGTGTGTTTGACAGTTGAGTTTAGAGCAGTTTAATCGGCTATGGATTGATTCTGATTGCTTCGTCCCATTTAACATAATCAGAAGACGTGACAGTGGAGCAAAGGTCAACCAGGTGAAACCAAAACAGGGAAATGAAAGCCAGCACTGTAATGCAGATCCATGAGCCCCCCCACCCCAGGTGTGCCCCATGGGGCTGCACCATTTCTACTTATTTTTTACACCATTAAATCAATCTATATTTGTAAGATAAATCTACTAATTGTTTGATATACACAAAATAATAAATAAAAAAAGATAAGCACTCAGCTCTGTCATCAGCCTTTTAAAACTACGGCCACAGTGCAAGTGTTTCTCTTTGCGCCTCCTTCTGTTTCTCTCCACCTCCTCCTCCTTTTCTGTCTCTGTGTACTGTATGACATTGCACGGGTGGGGCCTCCCTGTTCTCTTGATGTGCCAAAGGGCAGGGCTCCGCTCCACGGCCCAGAATGGAAACAATGTGGAGGAACAGAAAGGCCTTGTGCTGCTCTGTCCTGGTTTCACCTCCAGTGAGTCTCGACATGTTGTCAATGTTTTCTTTTAAAACTCCCCTCCAGCACGTTGGATTTGAAAAAGACTTTGAGGTTAAAGAGCGGGGGTGTGTTTACATCCACATCTGTTGAAAACATTTGTTGAAAATCCTCCTCCTGGTCCCAATCACCCAAACAGAGCTGGGTAAATCTGCCTTTTCCTTTCACGCCTGGCATGCTTGGAATGAGCTGCAAGGCATACGTAACTTGACATCTTGACCGTCTCTTGACATGTTTAAAGATACTTTAAAATCAGTTGAGCATATTCTGTTGTTGCTTTTCACAAGAAGTGCCATTATTTGTCTGAGGCTGTGACAATCATGACTCATCACATTCACTACTTTGTCCCCCTTTAATCAAAGGACTATCCCCCTCATGACGCACTGACAGTTTGGGAGTCCTGTAGAGAGTTTCCCTTGTCTGGGACTGTGTACATTATTTTTCAACTTTAGTTTTGAACCATCTCTATCACATCATGTTGCTCGTCACAGCCACAGACTGTTATAATTAAAATGTGGAACTCAGAGGACATTTTGTCCAGGATGGAGACACCGGGTTAAAGACTGACAGGAACGGACAGTCCTGATGGAGTTATAAGTGAAGCGAAATGCCTGTTGATGCGCAGAAGGAACTGTGTAGAACAATTAATCGATACGACACGTTTGATGTGCACATAAGCACGGAGGGTTCTGTGGTTCAAAACTACACTATATGTAACGAGTGGATCTTGCCGTGTCCGTGCGTTATTGTGGCTTGACGGCGCGCAACATCACTCTAGTTACAGTTGTAGATGTTTCTACAGTAGCCCAGAACGGACAAACCAAACTCTGTTAACTTTTCCTTCTTGGGCAGGAGTCGATAACAGTATTAGTTCCCGTTGCCATCGCTCTCTCTCTCTCTCTCTCTCTCTTGCTTGACATTCGCATTTTTGCTTCGGCCACCCTAGCTCTCCAACACGCTTGGCAAACGGGAGAGGATTCAGTCGGTTGAAATCTCCTCACCTCACCGCCAGATCCTACAAACTGGACCTTTAAGGGTGCTTTCACAAGCCAACATTTATTCCGTTTTAATCAAACTCTGGTGCGGTTTGTTTGGCCAGTTGTGAACACAGTAATCGTATTCTGGTTCGTACCAAAACAATCAGTCTGAGCCCGCTTGCGAGATTTGGTCTCGGACCATTTCCAAGCGAACCTAAACGCAGATAAATGACGATGGTTAACACGAGTGGGAGAGGACTGACCTGGCCTTCTGAGGAAGTCTGATGTTTGCTTGACATCTGGGCCGAAGAGAACACACAGAATATGCTAAATAATAGTGACGTTTATAAAGGTAATATTTTTGATAATTTGATAATGTGATAATTTAATAATTTTTTAATTTGTGCACTGTGAAACAGAACCAGAATAAATAGAAAAAAAGTATCAGTTATACTGATTTGGACTAGCCAAAAAGCGCCCTTAGCCTCTGATTCCTGCATGTCTCATGTCTGTTGTTGTATTTTGGTATGTTTTTTTGGGTGATGTTGTCTGTCCCCGTTTGTTTTTGCACATGAAAACTTTTAATTTTGCTGCCCATCTTGACCAGGACTCCATGGCAGAGGATATATTGTATCTCACTGGGACCTTTCTAGTTGAATAAAGGATAAATAAAAACAAATTGTCACCATTTTTATACTGCACATTCCCCCTTAAAAAGGCGTGTAATTCCTACAATCTTGAATTAATTTGGATGTAAACATCCTTAAACACTCTCAATCATTTTAATAGAACTCCATTGTGCTAGAGTAGAGTCAAAACCTTTTTTACAACAAAAAATGTCCCCTTTAAGCACTCGGAGCTTGAGCAACTCGTCTTTGCCTCTCCACTCCTTTCTATTGGACTGCTTTGCATGTTGAGTAAAGTAATGCCATGTAAAACTGCATCACTGGAGAACAGCAATTTGCTGATGAGTCAGGAAGAAATCACATTAAACTTCACAAAAACTAATCAGTTGTCCACCTCTCTTGAAACTGTGTCCTCCAGGTAAACCTTTCTTTTAGGGTTCAACAGTTCTACAGAAAGTCAACCAACACTCAGACTGTTGGGCTCTGGCTGAGAGGGGAAAACAATGCTGTCAAATATTCAGTTTCCATTCAAATATATTCAAACTATATTATCCCTTGAGGGAAATTTAGACCGCCGCAGGGTTTATAGTTAAAACACACAACATGTTGTTAAAGCACAGTGAATAATGTAAACAAAAAGTGCTTCAACAACACAATTTCTTTCTTCAACTGCGACTTCTCCAACGTCAGCAGTTTGTCACGTCGATCGATGATATATTTTGCTTGCCAACACTTCTTGGAAAGAATCCTGCTGTTATAAATAAATATGCTAATATGTTATACTGACAAGCTATATCGACAATTACGTTTTCAAAGCTTAACAATAAGATGTGTATTGTTGGATAGCAGAACAGCATCTTACTCTGCAGCCACAATCATTTCAGTTCCAGGAAAAAAACCGTAAAGCCCAGTCAAATTAGAGATATTATAAGAGACTGTTTTGTGAGTTTTATGTAAAATGTATTGCTTTATTATGCAGTCCTGCTGAGTTTAATAATTGACAACATGAGTGTTGTTTTTATACCATTTAATAGACAATATTGTGCATAAACTTATACCCAAATTAGGGTTAATCAATAACATATACAGTATAAGCCCCACTTTAACCCTTTGAACTCAATAGACATGGTCCGCCAGTGCCTACATTAGTATTTCTGCTTATTGTGATGTCATTTCTTTGAGTATCTTCAAATGCATCATAACCTTAAAATATGTACAACCTGAATTAGAAGGTTATATAAATCAATAAAACATAGTAATTGACAAGTATTGAAATTGTGTCATAATGAAAAATGAAAAAACTGTCTTTTTCATTCAATTTTACTAAATAACACAAAACATATTGACCCAAAAATATTTCTAAATATAGAAACATGAACACAATATTTCTTAACATTCCATAAGTTATTTGAACTATGTCATTTTTTTTAGTTTTTGAGATATGCTCATCTTTGTGAGTAGGGGCGTTTTGATAGTTTCATCTACAATAGAGAATTATTTCCCCAGTGCCTACGTTGGTATTTTTGCGTTATTACGTTCCATACATAACATAACATAATGACGTCATCATGAGCATAAAACGTGATAATGCGTAAGACAGAAGCCTTGGCTTTCTGCTAGAAAAAGTATGAATGCTCTAGATATTAAAGTTTTTATTTTAGATTGATTTAAACAGGATCATGCATATGATTTCTCACGGCCATCATGGGGCAAAACTCTGGCGCCTTGTCACCACGTGTTGCACCGCACGTTACGCAACATAATGACGTCATAACGAGCGTACAATGTAATGACGCGAAAGACAGAAGCCTTAACTTTACGCTGCAAAAAGTATGAATGCTCTAGCTATTATGGTTTTTATTTTAGATATATTTAAACAAGATCATGCAAACAACGATTTCTCTCGATTTGTCCGTTTTTAAAGGGTTAAAAATGGTACGCAGGGAGTAGTTGCAGCTAACTACAGACTCACTATTGCACGCTGCACGTTTGAAATCTATAAAACATCAAAACCTAGTCCTAGTCTTTCCACCCCTCAGCACAATAGAGCATTCATATTTCCTCGACAGCTCCTGTCTCTCTCTCTCTCTCTCTCTCTCTCTCTCTCTCTGAGCCTAAATATAGACGTCAGCATGAAGCAGCCGTCTTGTAGTATAGGTCTCCGGTTTGTGCACCTTTTCAACGCCTTCTGCAGTTTGAGGGGAAGCTGACTGAGCAAGTTTCCTGGTTGTTTCTGTTGTCGGAAGCTGAGGTTGTTATTTAGTCAGCAGGCAGTAACAGGACATACATCTAAAATGATGACAGGGAATTCCTTTTTGTTTGTATTCATTATTAGAGAATTATTCATCCTCTCCACACCCTTCTCTCTCTCTCTCTCTCTCTCTCTCTCTCTCTCTCTCTCTCTCTCTCTCTCTCTCTCTCTCTCTCTCTCTCTCTCTCTCTCTCTCTCTCTCTCTCTCTCTCTCTCTCTCTCTCTCTCTCTTACACACACATGCATTGTATTGAAGGTGTGGCTGTACAGGAAGGGTGGGGTTTCCAAACAGCTGTCACATAGTAGTAGGACTGTGGGCTCGCTTTGACTCAGATAAACACACACACACATGCGTTACTAAAAGGGGAAGCTCCAGTCCTGAACAGAGGGAGGGAGGTGCGGCTGTTTCCGGAAGTGTTTTCCCCGTTCTGTATTCCCATTTCAATTTGTTCTTTAAACAATATCCTCCAGTTGGCTCTGATTGCTTGTATATATTGTATACACTGCTGTGCAGAAGTTTGGGCACAAAGATAAAAAATCCCTCTGAGCACCAGTTGAATCAGAATAGAAGAAATCAGCAGTCATTGGTTAAAGAAACTGGAAGCTGAGCATCAAAATGTGTGCAGATTTAAACAGGAACAGCTTCCTGTTTCAGTGTCAAGGTCACAATAATGCAGCCGAGAACAAGCTGGAGTTAACAGCTGCAACGTGTTGCTTTAGCAAAGCTTTTCTTCAGACTTCACAATAGAAACAGAAGGTTAGTTTAGGGTTAGCACTATTGGAACTAGGGCTGCACGATGTATCGTTTCAGTATCGCCATTGCGATGTGTGCATGTACAATAGTCACAAGTCGCCAATGAACTCAAACACGTGATGCTACAACTTTTTTGCTGCTTGATACAAAAGGAAAACTCCCACGTCCTCATTCTCCATGACTAAACTAGTGATACCCATTAACTAGCTACAGTACAGTCCAGGTAGGCCCGCCACAGTTTCATAATGAACCGAGAATATTTTTACACTTCCGCGTCTGCCTGGGGGGTTTTAAGTCAGCGGGTCAGACGCAGCTGCTCGTTGTGGGAGGATCCTCTCACACCCTGGCTGGACCTCGCTTGGCACATTTCCTCCATGTGCACCGCGAACGGCTCTGGTAGGTCTGCTCTTGGAAAGGTCCGGGGGTGAAGGTGACTCGCGGCTCTGACCGTGAGCTTTACAGCACCCTTCCCCCGGACCTCGCTGCTTCCCAGGTCCATGTGCTCGCTCTAAGCAACATATATTGCAGAAAAAAAATATATATATTGCAATGTCAGATCAGAGAATATCAGCTGAACACACTATGGACTGACAAACCACAGTTTAAACCTCTAGAAAAACAGACTAACTCAATATTTAGAGCCTAGTTGATCCGTTGTGGTTCAATAATCATCGAGGGTCACGGACACTTTTTTGGACTGGAAAACTAATTCAGCATCCAAGTTGTAGTATAACAGTATTCTCCCATCATGCAACACTTTGGGGACATCGACTAAATGGAAGTTTGAATCGTTTAATTCTTCTTCTTTTGGGGACAAAAATATTTCAAATTTAAATAACACATTTGGTGTCTCAATTATAGCTACTGTTTTTACATTAGCCATTATTGAAAAAACGAAGAACAATATCAATATAGTAGCTGATTACAAATGCTTTGAATGGTAGTGCATGTATACATATATAAAAAAAGAAAAACTGGACAGGAAAAAAGACAAAATCCCTGTTAGATCTCATAGCTTCATTAGCTCCGTTAGCTTGTAACATGCTAACTCATGCTAACTCGTAACTAGTAAGTAGCCAAATGTTCTGGTGCTTGAAGGTTTGTTTCATCGTCTGACCTATTTATTTTTTATGATGAAGTCATTTGTAGGCTAATGAACATCCTTCATCTCGTGCCTTGAATATGTTTTTACCAAATTAATTTTGAGACATCTGAAGAGTCCGTCACTGAGAAGACTATCAGTGTCTAGAGGCCTCCACACTGCGTTTTAGCATTGTGAGCCATTGGGTTGGATTTGAAGGAAATCGTCTGGACGGTGGGAGCTGTTCCTGTCCCTGTCCTGCAAAGAGAGCTAAAAGCTCCCAGTTTCTCTGCTAAGACCAAGTGGAAGAAATGAATGACCTTTAAAAACCTTTGTCCTTCTTCACCCGGAAAATATGTAGTGCCATTGTTGCTCTAAAAGAGAGAAATATTTTTATTTTTTGTGAGGAAATGAATCACCTCCCTTGCTTTGTCATGTAGGCTATAGGGTGTTCTGCATCATGGATAAAGCTATAAGAGAACATACATTTACGTTTCATCCCCCTCCCTTCGTCTGTTATCTTTGTACCAGCTTCATTTCCTCTTCTGCTCATATATTTGTGTTTTCTTCCCAGTTTTGTCTCCAACACTGAGTCATGTTGGCTGCTTCGTTAAGTGTTATTTCCTGTTTACATCATGTGAATCATTTGCTCTTTGGCCTGAGTTTAAATGCACTTCTTTCCCTTTATTCCGTGTCCATGTACTGTTTCAGCCTTGCTCTCTCTTTCTCTGTTGTGTGCCCTAAAACGGGAGAACATTGTTCTTCTGCAGCTGCCTGTTTTATAGGATCGATGAGTCATTCTTTCCTCCTTTTATTCCATGTTTCCCACTCCTCTGTTTCGTTTTGAGTTCGCAACAGATGCAGCTGGTGTAGCTGTGATTAGTGCAGGTAGAAGCACTCATACACAAAGTCTTTATTTATTTATTTACAGACTAAAGCCTTCCTGGAAGCGTCTAGATAAATGCATTGTGTTTATGACCCTATTATTCACAAATGTGTATCTGCCTCAGGCCTGAGTGTTTCTGCAAAATCCTCCCAGTGTGTGGGTTATGTAACAGGTCTGTCTCAGTCGACTCCCGGTCCTCCACAACAGCTTTGATGCTGCTGTCAGACTGCATTCCACTGTGGCCTCATAGACTCCGTTCTCTCAGGTAGCTAGGTTTAGCTCGCTGTAGCAGTTCGTGCAGCTTCACAGAGCTGCTAACATGGCTGTAGACTCTATGTCTGAAGTCGGTGGGTAACCAAAACCATCTCCGGTTTGGGGTGATTTTAAAATAAAATTTAAAAAAAATGCAAAAACCACAAAGCCAAATTGTAGTCACCGGGGAGGCCAGGTGTTTTACAGTGTGTGTGCTGTTTTTTGGGCTTTAACAGGCTCTGGCATGGATAGGGAAGAAAGAGCAAGATACACACTGTGTGTTTATCTTTAATAATTAAGTTTTACACAGAAATATTCTGTTGTAATCTGTTCAAAAAGTACAAAAAAGTACAAAATGTCTTTTAAGTGGTCCCGTCTCCAGTCTGATCTCGCTGATAGCTGATAGGTACGTGGTGTGTTTATATGACGTAACGCTGGTGGTTAGGACACGGTGTCACTGTGTGACCCAGTTCTCTCCATCATGACAGTTGTTGTTGTTGTTGAATTATTCCTCCTTCAGCCTGACCTAACATTACTTTATTACTTTATACGTTATTTAATTTTACACTTAATGAAAATCACGATGTGTGACTCCCTTCATGTGGCGCATTCCGTGAGGCAGACGGCCACAGTAGTAAGGAAAAGTAGATAAAAATAGATTTTTGGAAGTTGGGAATTGAATCAGAATCTTAGAAGATAAGAATCACGATTCTTACATGAGTTGATTTTTTTCCCTCCACCCCTAGTAATCAGACCTGTAGCAGAAATGTTGTTATACAGATATTATTTATTGATATAAATACATGGTGGAACATGACATTATTATTATTATTATTATTATTATTATTATTATTATTATTATCATGTTGTTTTACATGCATTTTACCGTATTTATTTTTAGCTAGGTGTACCAAATAAACTGGCAACTGGTACGTCATCTCAATAAAGGAAAAGGATACTACGTAGTGATCCCAGGGACAAATATACTATTTATTATTACACAGCATTGTTGAATACTCGATTCTGATTGGTCAATCACGGCGTTCTGTGGTCTGTAATTTCTGTATTACAGACCGTTGCTATGTATAACAGACCGTTGCTATATATAACAGACCGTTGCTATGGATAACAGACCGTTGCTATGGATAACAGACCGTTGCTATATATAACAGACCGTTGCTATGGATAACAGACCGTTGCTATGTATAACAGACTGTTGCTATGGGCGCAACTCTGATGTCTGACTCTGGTGGACTGTTTTTGTGTCAAAATATTGATTTCTTCAGTAAGTAGCCGTGTAATAAGCGGGATAATGTACAGCTAGAGGGTCATTGTTGTGAAAGAATCCCTTTCAGGGCGATGCTGCCCTGAAGGGGATTCTTTCACAACAATGACTGGCTCGCTGTACATTATCCCTTACTTACTACTCATATTTTGTTTGGCAAGTAACTATAGCTCTGACTTTTGACCTCCTTGCTTATCCGTACAATAGTCTGTACTTGTTAATCACCCTCAATGACAGCTGAACGTGTGAAATATACATTTATCCCACTGCTCTGTGAATTTTGAGGCAATTTGTCCTTTTAGAAATGTATTTTAGAAAGGGAAAGTCTGAGAATTTGAAGTTGGGAGACTCAACTCAAATACAGCATTTTCTTTTCTAGGTCGATTACAGCATTAGCTGCAACTGGATTAAACTCAAATATATTTAAATCCTTTAGTCTGTATTAACGGGCACTATAGATTGTAGTAATTGTTGCAAACTGCAGCACCTCAGAAGACACATTTACCATGGAGTAAACCACAGGAAAAAAAGATTTAAAAAAGAAAGCAACAGATTTGTGACCTAAAAATTTGGTCATTGATGGTGATTCTGTATGAATTTAAATCATGATTCTAACTCTTGCCTTTCTGTCTGTTATTCCAGGTCCATTATCCAGATGTGGAGAGAGTGGAGTGGCTGAATAAGGTACACACACACACACACACTTTATCTCTGTCTCCTCTCGCCCACTGGTTGGCTCTACATCAGGCGCTGTTAGCCTGTTAGCTAGCAGAGGCACACAGGTAGGGTTTATAAATAGGATGTGAATCTGGAGCTCTGCTAGACCCTGACCCAGTGCTGCTCCCACTTCCCTGGAGAGAGACAGAGAGAGAGAGAGAGAGAAGTGGAAGAGCATCACTTACTGTAAATGTTCAGGTGGACTTCCAGTAAGAAGTTAATGGATGCTGCTGATGAACAGGAAAATGGCTTTTTAATATCCAAACCTGACACAGTGGTTGTCATTTTGTCTTTTATGGATGTTTACAGGCGCAGGGAGTCTGATTTTAAGGGGCGATAAGACAGATTTATGCTCACAGATTTACCATCATTTATCTGTGTGGGGTTGATGGGTGATAACTCCGGCTGACTGGCGTTTTATAAACTGCTCGCCAGCTGAAGATGAAGTGCAAGGAGCGACCACGAGGGCTTTAAAGACTGATTTTGTACGGTATTTTTTAAAAGTTTGAGGTTTTTGTGCTTATTTTGAATAATGCTCATTTCAATTTATTTTTATATAGCGTCAAATCATAACAGAAGTTATCTCAAAATACTTTTCATATGGAGCAGGTCTAGACCGTTACTCTAGGATTTAGAGACCCAATTAAAAACTCCTCTTTAACGGGTCGAAACCTTGGACAGAACCAGAATTAAATGAGGTTTCCTTCAGGACCACAGAACCACAACAGACCACAAAAGTCTGACTGTCAGTATATCCTTCAGATCTTTAGTCCATTTTTTCCAAACAGCTGAGAGGCCGACCACACCCCGGGCAGAGCATGTTGGGTGACGACCAGCTCTGAGAACATTCCTGCCCGTTCGCTCACACACACACACATATTCACGCCGTCGTCTCGTCTCGTCTCTTAGCCTGTAAAGATTCTTCAAAGCTTTTTTTTTTTCTGGGTCACTGAGCAGCAGACGATCAGGAAGCGAGGAGAGAAACGCTCTGAACTCAAAGCCCTCACAGCGCCAGGATGTGGCTGTGGCACATTAACAGATTAATGAATAATTTCCGTTATTGTTCTTCAAATTTTATTACTGTAATATTCTCCTTGCAGAAGATAATGTGGCAGTAGGTTTTACAGTGGTTAGTATTGCAGAAGTCTGTTTATGTGGACTCATTGACTACGTTCACACGTTCACAAACATATTCTGTTTTTTTGCCCTTATTCTGAAAAAACATCCTACTAAGCTGTTTACACGGCTGATGAAAATGAATATTTCACTAATATTCCTGTTAACATGCAGTTGTGCATACTCCGATTAATGTAACCGGTGGCGAACACAACCTCCCTCTTTCATTTCCTTCAATTATCTTCATGAAAAGGTCGGCATTGTGATATCCAAGTCTTTCATAATGTTTAAAAGTAGGTGTGTTTCTCCTTCAGACCAGAAATCTGGGCTTTTCTTTTGGGCATGCATCTCTGCAAACTAGTTGTTTTTTTTCCAACGCACAGAGCTGGCCGCAAACAGGCAAGAGGTCGTGTGTTGCAAACTGCTGTAAAAAATCCCAATTGAGATGCATATTGTGAATGTGCTGTATACATGTCCAAAGAATGCTCCTAAAAACCTGAATAATATGGACATATCCCACATGTCTTAATCGGAGAAAGGCTTTGGAATAAAGCCTGATTCAGAACATCCAAACAGAATATGTTATGTTTACATGCCCCGTAATCAAATTCACAATGTTATCATATTCTGAATGATAATGGAATATTGGTGTGCATGTAAACGTAGTCAGTGTGTGAGTCTGGTCTCTGCACTGTTTCTCATTTCAACCACATTAATATACGGCAATATAAATCTCTCGTGGCTCCAAACAATGAGAAACCAGATCATTCCCACAAATAAAAAGGATGGAGTTGATTAAAAAGACCACCAGGCATGCAGTAAAAACAGCCCTCTCTAACGGCTGCAGCTAACAGTGTTACCAAGAATGTGGCATCTGGCTGAAACGGGTCTTAGCTCCAGCCTGGTGTCGACCATGTGGGATTTGGACAGGATCCATTTGTCTAATTCTCTCTCTCTCTCTCTTTCTCTCTCTCTCTCTCTGTCTCCCTCAGACGGTGAAGCAGATGTGGCCGTTCATCTGCCAGTTTGTGGACAAGCTGTTCAGAGAGACCATCGAACCGGCGGTGAAGGAAGCCAGCCCTCATCTCAGCACCTTCTGCTTCACCAAGATCGACATGGGCGACAAGGTGATGAGATAGCAACACCCGGACTGTCATGATGATGCAGTATTTGATTTGTAAAGGGAGTTTAAAATGAACCTTCCTCACTCCTCCCCTCTTTTTCATAGACCCGTTTTGTCCTTTTTTTAGGGGGGGGGTGGTGGTACAGAGGGTCTTTAGGGGGAGATAGCAGGTCAACAGTAGATGTCACATAGAAGTGGTGTACATCATCTGAAAGCTGAAAACCTGGAGATTAATTTGAGATGCAGCTCAGCACTGAGTGTGAAGTTGTTTTAGTCATTCCTCAGAAATAAAAATTGAAAAAATAAATTGTGAAAGTTTGGGTTGATACTGTTTGTTACACAGATTTGGTGCTAAATTTAGCCATTTTTTACCACTGGAGAATTGATAAAAATGATCAATAATCCCTCCAAAATACCACATTAAGACACCAAGATCTTGAGGAACACCATAGAAAAAGCCATGCTGTGATATGGTTTCAAAAACTTTTGACATTTGGAGATTTCTGCAAGAATTGCATTTTTTGGCGATTGGATGGCGACAGTTCTGTTGTGTAAACTGCTCAGAAACCCCCTTATTGTTAATCTAGCTAGGAAAGCCTCCATCCTCTGAATGCTCTAGGTCTGTAGTTTGTGGCTGTACAGTTTCATGAGTCTGTGATTATCCTACAGGTCACCACAGGTCATTTTATACAATGGGGTCAATGAAATGGCTCCTATGGGGCTCAAAAACAAAGAAAACTGTGACACAAAGCAACAACAGTACAAACAGAGAGATTATCCCATAAAATGATTAGTTGTACTAGAGCTATTACATCTCATTCTTCTCTGTTTTAAAGCACTTTTCAAAGTGGCAACAACAATAAAATCAAACAAAGAAATATGAAATACTGTAGTACTATTTGGAAAATGTCTTAAAATAAAATATTAAAGTATTAGTAATTTGTATTAAATGGGTTAAAACATGCACAGTAATAATACTGTTGCTCATAGCTTCTGTCAAAGTGTAGGTGTTTAGATCTTTTATTGGTACATTTCTATTTTCGTCTTCTGTGTTGCAGTTGAACTTCCATGACTCACATGGACTGAATGTTTTAACTCTGTCTCAACAGAACAAATATTTGTTGTGAAAAGCATCCCTCTTTTGTTTGTCTTTTCTTAAACCACATACTGTACTGAGGCAGATTTGGCTCACATTTCAGAGCATCACATGTAGGTGATGACCAGCAGATATTAAAGGTTTTCTGGTCAGAGTCGAGAGAGATTTGCTCACTTGCTCACCGTTTTGTGATGTCTTTGTGTCTGCAGCCGCTGAGAGTGAACGGGGTAAAAGTTTACACGGAGAATGTGGACAAGAGGCAGGTCATCATGGACATGCAGATCAGGTACACAGTCAACCTCTCACATTCACAAACACTTGGCTTTACCACTGATCGCTGCAGTTTCTGAAGATTAAGGCTGGTGATATTCCAGATGTTTCTTATGTTCAATAATCCCCATGAAAAGACCAACAATGAGTTGATCCCGCTACAAAGCAGCGAAAGTAGTGTAAATAGTCTCCAATGCACTATTTACTCCTGTTTATTAAAAAACTAAAGTGCCCAGCTGTTTTAGGAAATTACTGAACCTTTTTAAAATATTAAACTATATATTTTTGACTTCTTTTTATTGGTATTATACAAAATATGTATACATCTTCAGGTAGATATATACACTATATATATATAAAGTATATGATATATTCACTGTGCAATATAAACATTTCTGTTACAAAATCACAAAATCATTGCACAAATAATAAAAGTGACAGTAATAGAAGATAATTAGAAAAAAAATGATAATAGAGAAATTTAGAAAATAATAATAAACAAAAACAAAAAAAGAAATAAAAAAAAGAAAATAATAATAAATAAAAAAATACGCAGGGGTTGCAACTAACAATCGTTTTTGTTATAGATTGGTCTGTCGATTATTCTCTCGACCAAACGATCAATCGATTAGTCTACAAAATGTCCATCCCAGCCTCTCAAAGCCTACGAAAATATATACTCTTGAGCCGTATTAAAGATATCCATCTTCAGCAGTTCCCACTGGGCTACTACTGATGACACCAGCCTTTTTCTTTAAGAATAAAAGTGTCTAACAAGTGCTGTTGTTTGCTCTGTATTGAAACAAACACATGAAGCCATAAATATGCAGTTTATGAATGTGTTTCCTTTCACATCATAACATTAATCCTCTTATTGCATTTCTCTTCCTTTCAGTTTCGTTGGGAATACAGAGATCGACGTGGACATCAAGAAATTCTATTGCAGAGCTGGAATCAAAAGCATACAGGTAGTACTGCAGTGTGGGATGTACAATGTTAAGTACTATTAGTCATTTTTTATGCTGTGTCATGGTGCATATTTGTTAGCCAGGCTCACACAGAGCAAAGAATAGCTCTTTAAAACTAGTGGCAGGTCATGTGTGGTTCCTGCTGTGTAGCTAGATTCATCAACAGTGCTGAAACGATCGGTTCATTCATCCAGTAGTCGATCGGCACAAAATTAATGGTCAACATTTCTGACAATTCATCATTTGAAGTCATTCATCAGGCACATATTAGAAATATTCTCTGGTTTCAGATTCCCATATATGAGAATTTTCTGTTTTTCTCTGTTTTATATTGTTGTTAATTGGATATCTTTAGGTTTCGGGCTGTTGGTTGTACAAAACAAGTAATATGAAGACAGACAGCTGGGCTCTCTGCGCTTGTGATGGACATTTTTTTTACTATTTTAATAGGTTAATACCTCCTTTTTTTGTGCAAACAATTTTTCAGTTTTGTAAAATAAGTATTTCAATAGAAAAGCTAACATAAAGCTACAAAATAATACAAAATGCTAGGGTTGCAACTAATGATTATGAATAATCTGTCAGTTATGTTTTGATCAATCAATTAATTTAAGGCTTAGTCTATAATTTGTTCATTTGTTCATCACAATTGACTTGATTTGTCCGACCAACAGTCCAAAACTCAAAGATATGAAATTAACAGCGATATAATAGATATAGAGAAGAGCAGCAAATATAGATGCTAGAACCGGTGAATATGTGGAAATGTTATTCGCTAAAATATTTAAATGATTAATCAAAATATTTGATTTAATGGAAATTGGCTGATACTGTATATTAAACTGACGAATTGTTCCGGCAGTAAGAGGATACTAAAATAAAACAAATACATAGAAAGTTCAAATCAATTCAGTGCAAAATGTCACCAAATATTTAACCTTGAACCACATTAACATTAATATTCATTTTATGAGGTTATAGAGGATAAAAAGGAGACTTTCAGACAGATGTTGTTGGTGGCAGCCGTCGTTCCCTCGGTCATGACCACCCCATTAACCCCTGACCTCCCCAGAGACACTTTTACATAATGTGTTGACACAGGACTGATAAAGAAGACGTTATCCACTCGTCTGTTGGCATAGGATCAGGCCATATTTGCTGTTCAGAGATCAGAGAAAGCGAGAGGAGAGAGAAGAGTGGGAAAGATTTACAGAGAGAAAGAGGCAAAGTCAATATTTACCTCTTGTGTATGGCTTCAAATTTTATAGCGTCAGTCTCGGGGCTGTGTGTCAGCTTTTCACAGGCTGCTGGAGAATTAAGTAGTTTAGACGGCGAAGACGTTAACTTAGAGCTCATCGTGAATGATGAGTCACTCTCTAGGAAGAGTTCTCTCTCCATCAACTGTCAAATTACATCAACTCTATCCTTTTTTAGTCACATCAGTTACTGAGAAGAGAGCTTCTTCTTCTTCTGGTTAAATGCATCCTGACACAAATAATCTGCTGCACATGATTTATAAAGCGCACTCCTTCAGGCAGGAGGACGGCAGAGATAAACAAACTGCTATCTTCTATCTTTCCACCGCACCCATTCTGATGAGAAAAATGTTACTCAGTGAGTTAGGACCAAATTTGGTGGTGCAGACGGGCGGTCTACATATCTGAAGTTTGAGTCACTGCATCCAATGAGAAAGCAGCTTGAAGGAAAAACACTGAGGGGGAAAAATTCACTTGTTTCCTAAGAATTATCCCTCATATCTGTTCAGTTTAACATCAGTCCATTAAAATAGTTAATCTTGATTAATTGCAAATTATTCGCACAACAGGCAACAACAGCTGTCAGTGTGCTGACTTGACTATGACTTGCTCCAAACTGCATGTGATTATCATAAAGTGGGCATGTCTGTAAAGGGGAGACTCGTGGGTACTCGTGGGTACCTTTTAAAAAATCTATGACGGAAGACTTTGGCCAATCACAGGTCATTTCAGAGAGAGAAAGCGTTCCTATTGGCTGTGCTCCGGCTGGTGGGCGGTGCTTGATATTTCCTCAACTTGATCTCAACATGGCTGCCGGGTCACAAACTTTCTCATTTTACAGCTAAACAGTACACTACAAGATGTTTCTGAAAACATTGATTAATGAATCAGAATATTGATTCATGTTTGATCAGCGCTGCCTAGTTTGACCGTTTGATCGGAGTTTGCGAGTGATTGACAGCCGGCTCTCAAAGACAGCAGCTGGACAGCAGACTCCAGATCAGCTCTGATTGGTTGTTTTCCTCCTGTCTGTGAAATCTTGCAGATGCCATTAGGAGCACCGGAGGACACAGAGGAACATGATTTTTTTCATATTACCTGTCTCATGCACTACTGTCAGGATATAGCGACCGTTTCATAAAAATAACTTTTTTTAATCATATTTGCTCCGTTTCTACCCACTGTTGCTTTAAGTCCAATTCGTTTAAACAACATTTATAATGTGAGAAGTTTACCTTCTTCTGATTGGCCTCTCTCACCTAGTTTGACAGCATCTATGACACCTCTGTGAAGCCATGGTTCACATTCCTGGTCTCAGAAGTCTGTCTCTGGTCCTGCAGGTCATGAAAGATCACAAGCAACGATTGGTCGGGGCTCAACGCACAGCAGGAAAAAATCTGACACAGCGACCATCTCTAAAGACATAAGTGTCCTGTAGTCTAATAGAACAGTGAACAGGATCAGTAGGTTTCATCACTGTGGACTAACTGACTGATTCTGAATGTGTTTGTTCGTCCTTCCAGCTTCATGGGACGGTGAGAGTGGTGATGGAGCCTCTGCTGGGAGACATGCCTCTGATCGGAGCCCTGTCCGTCTTTTTCCTCAAGAAACCAGTGAGTACCTCGACCTTTGACCTCATCCTCTGACTGTGACTTCCTCATGTGGTGTACCAGCAGGGTAAAAAAACAAAACAGTTTTTGAAACTGCAGAATATTTTCACTGCAGGTGTTATTTTGATAATCAGATTTCCACCTGGATTTTAATCCTTTATTAGTATTTTTCATCATTTTAAATGAGAACAGATTAATATGTAATACCTGCCTGGATACATTAGCCAAACTCCGGTGTTCCGATTGAAGGAGGGGCCACCTAGAGTCATGTTTGGTGCTTTGCAAACTGTGAACAAAGAAAGATATGTTGTGTAATGCGCTAAAATATTTTTAAAAAAATGCATTTTGCAGAAGCACAAAGTAAGATGTTTATAAAGTTTGCTCTAATAACTTGTAGAATCAGCGGCACTCAAACAGGGAATTATTTCTGGATTTGTTCTGGATCAAGTTTTTGTTTGTAGCGTTCTACCTCTTGCACCACCAGGCGTTCAGAAAGATTTATTACTTTATATCTTCTGGATCTGGGTGGAGTTCACTGATAAGCTGCTGTTTAGGCGTTGGGCCAGTAGGATCCTGGTAATCGGTCCTCTGCCTGCACAAATCTATTCAAACCTTTTATTGTGTCGCAACTGTCGCAAATTCACATCGCTGCGGGTATGAATAGTTTTGATGCAACCGAGTATTTTGCATTTTGGTGTTGTTTATTCATCACTCTGAATGAAGAATGTGTGCCCTCTGTTCACACATTCATTGTACTATATTGAAGTAGACAATAGAATAGATTTGTACACAAAGTGCTGCTTTGGTTTCATACAAACATGCTGGATTGAATTCTAATTGTTAGATCATGCAGTTATCAATGCATTTTGTCCTTGTAGCACTGTGTGACAGTTCATTCTTGTTCTTGAAGATTGTAGTTTTAACAAAAATGACTCAAGTTCTCCTTACTACCTTTTTCCACACAAGTATAGACAAATTGCCAAATGAGTTACACTGTGTTTCATGTCAGGAACAAACCAAGTGTCACCAGTGAGTTCCTGTTGTCACAGGAAGTACAACATATTCAAATTCAGATCGAATTTATTGGCATTTGCACAGGTAGGTACAAGACAATACAGGTACATTGGAAATGTACAGGTACGCCTACATTGGATTATAGTATTAGCCTCAGACAGCTAGCATTGTGGCTAGTTTGATAAGCAGTACAAAGTTAGAGACTGGAAAAATACGCGTAGAATAATGAGTTGTTCTGTGAAATCCCCCCACCACGCTGCTTTCATATTCTTCCTGTGCCAGCCTGGCAGAACGGCATTGTGGTCCTCCGCCGTGGTTTGCATCTAGAGCGCTAACTAGGCCATGGAAAGACATGCGCCCACTTCACTGTGCTGCACAACCCACGAACACACCCAAACACACGGTCGCACGCACACTAAACTGTATTTGTCCGTCCACGCAGTCTAACACACAGACATGAGGATTAAAGAGGAACCAATTTCACACATCATGATCATTTTAGCTTAAGTGACATCACTCGAGTATCTCTGCAAGTTTATAACAGATAGCATCTGTTATCTACAGGAGATGTGGAGAAGGATGGAAGGAAGGAAGGATCTAATTGAGTTACATTCCTAGCTAGATTGACAATAAGGGGGGTTTCTGAGCAGTTTCCACCACAGAAGTGCTCATCATCCAATCAAACCAAATCAGAGCATGGCTTTTTCTATGGTGTTCCTCAAGGTCTTGGTGTCTTAATGTGGTATTTTGGAGGAATTATTGATCATTTTTTTATCAAAAAACTTAGCACGAAATCTGTGTAACAAATGGTATCATCCCAAAAATTGCCATGAGACATAATAGAGCATGGGGATGACCATCACAAACTCATATCATCATGTTCTACCCTTTCACAATTTATTTTCAATTGATTAATTCATTTATTAATTCATTTTAATTCATTGACTATTCATCTACCCCTGAACATCCCGTGTCTACTACCCCTACTCCTGTAAAAAGAGAGCGGAATGGTAAGGGGTTAAGTATCTTTTTTTTTACTGGACAGACAACAGGGATAAATGCTCTGGAATGATGTCTAATTAGTGCCCGTTAGCTAGCTCACTCAACACAATTATACCAAAGCAACAACAAAAATACATGCATCCAACTTTGTGGCTGCAGACCACAACACGCTCAAGACAGTGTCCTCATTCGCCTCAAGACACAACCATGTTCCCTTCCTCTGTCTCACACACACACAAACATACTCACACTGATGAAAGAAAGGCAGCTGCTCAGAATATCTACACCGCAGACGGAAAATGACTGCCTGCGAGACTTAATCACAGGGAGCGGGGAGTTAGCACATCACCAAAACATGCCCGTCTTTACAAAAAGTAGTTCTCAACTTTCGTTCTCAACAATAAAGAAGTAATTAGTTAAAGAGGAGGCAGGTATACCTTAACAGAACATCACAGACATGAGTGATAAACGATGAGTGGTTTTGAGACTGATTATGTAATGCAGTAAGAGAGAATGAGAGGCTCTTTAATGCTGTAAACAATCTAAATAATCTTACACCAGACTGCCTGAGGCTTTACTGTCTGCACAGAACAGACAGATACTGCTTTGTTTACACAACACTGTTCACAAAAAAAAAAACAGGTGATACACTTTTACTTTTTTAAAATCCAGTTTTCACTTCCCTTTTAAATAATAAATGTATTTTTGGGGAGTGTCGTCAGCCGATACTGCACTGTTCAAAAGCTCAAAAAGCAGATTATTACAGTGATCTTTCATCTTTAAATCTAACGTTTCCCACATGCCAGTCATCACTACAGAAGATGTTGAGTGACTGAACATCATTCTGGCCCGTAGAATTATATTTCAAATTCTTGTCCACAAAGTGATGTTTCCAGATATAAGAACAGATTTTTGACATTATGTACATGGAATCTGGGATTTTCTATTCAAGGTACAGATGCAGTCATTAAAAGAATGAGCAGTCATGGGAAGTAACTAAGTACTGTAGTTAAGTACATTTTGGTACTTGTACTACAGTACCAAATCTGTTCAAAATGGACCTTAAAGGGAGATTTGTCAAGTATTTAATACTCTTATCAACATGGGAATGGACAAATATGCTGCTTTATGCAAATGTATGTATATATTTATTATTAGAAATCAATTAACAACACAAAACAATGACAGATATTGTCCAGAAACCCTCACAGGTACTGCATTTAGCATTAAAAAATATGCTCAAGTCATAACATGGCAAACTGCAGCCCAACAGGCAACAACAGCTGTCAGTGTGTCAGTGTGCTGACTTGACTATGACTTGCCCCAAACTGCATGTGATTATCATAAAGTGGTCATGTCTGTAAAGGGGAGACTCGTGGGTACCCATAGAACCCATTTACATTCACATATCTGGAGGTCAGAGGTATTCTGAAATGTGCCATTCTGCATAATGACTACTTTTAATTTTGGTACTTTAAATATATTTTGATGCAAACACTTCTGCTTGTGCTTAAACCTGCAGCAGGCAGAATATTTTTGGCATCATCGGGCAAAAATTCCATAATAACCTTTCAGCATATTGTAATTCAAGTGTTCTGAGAGATAACTATAACTTTTGTAATCACATTTGCTCCATTTCTACCCTCTGCTGCTTTAAGTCACATTCTGAATGCAGAACTTACAACCGAGTATTTCTACACCCTATTGCTACTTTTACTTAAGTAAAATGTCTGAGTATTTCTTCCACCACTGAACGTGAATCTTGGGTTTAAATGCATAACCTAATATAAGTATAATATTTTTTAAGCTCAAGCTTCTCTGTATATATGCAGAGACATTTTAGCAGTTTTGTGTGTCACTTCTCCTCGTTGCTCTTCATCTGCTTTCGGCCGTAAAAACAGTTTGCAGCACTTGACATTTTAAGCCTCTTTTATAACCTTTTTAAACTTTACGATCACTCTTAATCCTTAACATACTCACATACACACACACACACACAGACACACACACTCCTTCTCTCTCTGGCTCCTACTCGTATGCAGAAACGTCCACCTCACAATATCAATGGTATGTTTCAAAACACAAACACGCAGACATCATTTCATTCCACCTTAAGTCCACATATATGCTAACCTTGACAGTTGCCACGTGGCTCTCTCTCCTTTTATAGACCGTGGACCGGTGTTATTTTGAGCTGGGTGCCTTCCCAACACGAGGCTGGTTACTGTCTCATGAACTAGACCTTACAGTTTGTGATGATGATGATGATTGAACAGTGACTTGCAGTCAGTCTGCTCTGCTGCAGGAGCACTGCAGACTGGCTCACAGATTGAAACAGATACTTCTCCTCAGTTCTGACTCATTTGTTTACGCTCTCTAAATCAAGTGGTCCTGATTATCAAGTCAAAGAGCCTCCCTGTCTCAGCCTGTCTCACTCAGACCCGGAAGTCGCTGCTTGCTCACCTCACCTTGGCTCCACCCTATTTTGAAAATTAGGATTTTTTACCTTCAAGTCCTGACAAAAAGACTAAGCAGTAAACCCTAAAACTCCAGGCTTCTTAAGGACAATATGTCCATGTTTTTCTACAGTCTTTGCTGCTGTTACTACTCCTTCTGCTCCGACTACTACCACCATTATGCCATGCTGCTGCTCCTCCTACGACTATTGTTAGTACTGCTTTTACTGCTCCTACTATAATCACTGCTGCCTGTACTGTTACTACTGTTAGCACCAGCTGTATGGCAGCAGCAGCAGCAGCAGCAGCAGCAGCAGCAGCAGCAGCAGCAGCAGCAGCAGCAGTAACCACAATATTCAGAAAATATCAGGGTGTGTCAGGTATGTGTGCTGTGATTCAGCCTTGGTTTAATACTGCAGTCGTTCCTGTCTGACACCATGATGAATATGCGACTTCCTCATCATAATCCGGTTCCTCAGGTAACCCAGTTTTATATTGGAAGTATATAAGCCTCAAAACTGGGTTAGAAAACCAGGTTAAGCTCCCATTCTGAATATGACAATCCTGAGTGTAGGGATTGTAAGGTTTCATGTGCAAACGCAGAATCGCTCATGATTTTTGCCGCAATGCCAACGAATATATGGTGGAGTGCAGCACCTCCATTAAAGGTTATCATTACATCATCATCTCCATACTGTTCTGTTTGTACTGAGAGGCTCAGCCACGGGGGCCTGTCAGGTCAATATTAACAGCTCATCCTGAATAATTGAAATAGTGAAAGCATTGTAGTGACCTAATCACAAGTGATAATCTGTCTGCATCCTTTCTTTCTTTCTTTTCTTTTTTAGCCGTGCCAAGAGGTTAGGGAGTATGCAGTCATGTGCACTAACATCACACGTAGCCAAACACACACACATTAGGACGGTAGCTAACAGATAATCCTTTCTCATCAATTCAAAAGCAAACCTGTGTATCCACTGCCGCAATTACTGTGACAAGTAGGGCTGTCAACGTAATCACGACATCATTGCGTTAACGCAAATTAGTTTTAACACCAATTTCTGTAATGCATTAACGCAACTTGTGATTTTTAGGTTGTAGTGGGCTCAGTTTTAAAGCTAGAGTGAAGGTATCATATGAAACTATAAAACCTAAGGAACCCATCGGTACCAATCATGTCATACTAGCTTGTCACGAAAGAGGTTAAATAACGCTCCAAACTTACGCTACGTTTTGGCGAGGAAAAACTGGCATGGCCATTTTCAAAGGGGTCCCTTGACCTCTGACCTCCAGATATGTGAATGAAAATGGGTTCTATGGGTACCCACGAGTCCCCCCTTTACAGACATGCCTACTTTATGATACCCACGTGCAGTTTAAGGCAAGTCATAGTCAAGTCAGCACACTGACACACTGACAGCTGTTGTAGCCTGTTGGGCTGCAGTTTGCCATGTTATGATTTTACGTATTTTTTATGCTTTTATTATTATTGTCGTTTATATTATGTCTGTGTTTAAGTAAGAAGACATTTCAATGCACTGATAAGTTTATTGTTCAACCGTTAAATGCTCTGCTCAGTACATATCTTATATTACTATTAAGTTATTACTTATATTATTATTACTATTTTATATTATACTATTGATAGGTCTTTTGGGGTTTTAACTCTCAAACATCAATACCTTAATTGTGTTTTTTAGTTGTTTTATACTGTCGAGAATGCAAACCTCCTAAAGTGTGTTTTTTAACAAGCGTTTTCTTTCCTCAGTGATCCACCTGTTAAATTAATTTAAAGTAATATTAGGAGATCTTTTTTTACTACAGTTAATGTTCTGTTTTCTGTTTTCACTTGTTTTTCATTAACTGTGGATTTCTTTGCATAATGTTGGGTTCTTTTGTTGCTGATGAGAAACTGTTTTCACATTTTGTGACTTATTTTGACTTCTCTCCTGATCTACTGTAACATCGAACAGATGTTTATTTGTTAATCTAATTTCATTTACAAAGTACCTTACCACACATACTTCCTGTTTGTTAGAAGCCTAACCCAATCTGCCCGGCTCTATTGATTATCGGGTCGATTGAATTCGGGTCGGGCTCCTCAGTTCCTGCTGCCGCTGCTCTGCTGACTCATGATGGTGTCAGTTAGGAGCTGATAATGTGTAGAACAAGAGCTCAGACAGCAGTTTATTGTTCCATACCAAACCTTTTATTTCATATTTAATGTTTCTGCCGTAGTTGAGTTTATTATATGAAGGAAAAATGTAGAGATATGATTTTTTCCTCAAATCTTGTTTAGGGTTGGGATGATTTGGGCTTTTGAATCAGATTCATTTAGTTAGTTAGTTCCAACACTCACATTATTAAATAGATTTGACTATTTTGATGCCAGAACATTGCACAAAAAAATATTATTCTTAAATAATGTTGCTGCATTAAAGTTTGGGGTTTAGTTCAACTGATTGTCTCCTTAAAAACTGATCTGTGGTGGGAACAAAAGTCATGTGTGCTTTTCAGTAGATCATGTTTTCCCTTTTAAACCCTTCTTTTATTATCTCTTTTATTTAAACTCTTTTATTAAAATCTAAATCATATTTCTTCTCTCCCTTTCAGTTGCTGGACATCAATTGGACGGGACTGACAAACATGCTGGACATTCCCGGTGTCAAGTAAGTACAGTAACTGCATGCAATGTGTTGTGACTAAAGCCTCTCTCCCACTGGACGAACAACCCACCAGCATCTGGCTTTTGTCCTTAGTGGGAAAGGTTATGATCAGCATTCATTCCCGGAAAACAAATGACTCTGCAGTAGTCACGGTTATTTATTGGCTCCAGCTTGGATCATACCTTGCTTGGCAGAGAGAATAGCGGGATCACATATCACACAAAAATCCATCTTTGAAGGCTTCAAGTAATGCATTTGTGTCAGTCAGTGTCTTACTGGCAGCTACAGGTGTGGTTTAGGTGTGTGTGAGGCGACACAGAGAGGGGACTGTTGGTTCTAAACAACAATGGCGGCTCCTGAAAAGGTTAGCGTAGATGCTGTAGCATCATCTCTATCAGAACTGGAGAGTATTTCTTCATTGAAAGAAGAACAAAGAATGGCACTGAAGGCTTTTCTACATGGAAAAGATGTTTGTGCTCTTCTCCCGACTGGCTTTGGCAAGAGTTTAATTGACAGATGGTTCATCCAATCACTGTCAAGTATTTTTTGAAAGTGCCTGCCCTTTTCCAAACAGTTTCCAATGACGGCTTCTCAGATGGTTCCGTGTAATCAGTGGGCGACCTCCGGGTCTGTAAAGTGAAGTACCTTAAACCTGCATTATTTCTAACAGCCAGCAGGGGGCGACTCCTCTGGTTGTATAGAAGTCTATGGGAAAATGAGCCTACTTCTCACTTGATTTATTACCTCAGTAAACATTGTAAACATGAGTTTATGGTCTCAATCGCGAGTTTCAAGTCTTCTTCAATACAGCATGACGTTCATTTAGTAAATTATGGTCCCATTTAGAGTCAGATAGACCATAAAGCAGGGGATGCTTTAGGGCGGGGCTACCTTGTGATTGACAGGTCGCTACCACGGCATTATCCGGTCTGGGAGTTGTCCGTGTTTTTGTCTTAGATCTTTATATCTTTCACAGTGTGTTTTCAGCTCATGGAAGTTAATTATAACCTTTTTGGTCGCCTGAAAATGTCTTATTCAGCATTTGTTTGTACTTAGCTCCACCCTTTAGTGTCACATCGGGTCTCAAAAAAACAAGATGGCGACGGCCGAAATGCCGAACTCAAGGCTTCAAAACATCAGTCCACAAACCAACGGGTGACGTCACTGTGACTACGTCAACTTCTTATATGCAGTCTTTGTGTGTAACGAACCATCTGGCACATCAGGTTAGCTCTGATCGGCAGTGATGGAAACATGACATCCGGGTGGACTCGCTAATTTCGCACCTGTTCCGCCGCTTTCTTTTTTCATCTCAGCCACAAATTCCGTCCGTCTCCGTCCAAGCAGCGCGCAAACATTGTTCCAAATTAGTCGGCGCTGAGTTTGAAAGAGAGACTGAATAATTAACAGATAACCACCATAACATTTTCACTGTTAACTAACAGCATTTGTGTTGTTGAACGTGACACACACAGGCGTCCACTACCTATTTTAACCCGTCTCATGTGTGGGGGTGTTAGTGTGTCTGTGGGTCATTTGATGTTAATTAGAATGAATCAGTTTACTTTGTTGTTAAGAGCTGAGCAACCATATCCTGAACACACACACACACACACACTATTTTGTCTCCATGTGGTCGTGCTCTCACACACTATGTACATCCTATGTTTGGATCTCAGTGTGCTATAAGCAGTACACATAATGCACACACACACACACACACACACACACAAGTTTAAGGGTTGCTGTTACGTCATATCTTTGAGCTGAGGTCGGACGTCACTGTTTAATTAATATTTACCTACATAAATACCATATAAAGAGCAGCACATTTTAGATCAGTTATTATTTTGGATCAGTATTCAGCTGTAATACATTTAAACATTTATGTCCACGTCTGTCATCTGGCATTGCATTGTCGGAATATTTCAACCTCATATTAGGCTGGATGAAAATATTATTATGGTTTAAGTGAACTCTACTTTCCAATGCAAACTGCTGGGCACATTATGAGGGCACCGAAATGAGTTCAGAGCTCAGATGAATTCAAATTCCTCATTCAAATGATGTACTGTACAGTGAGAGTGTCAGCGCCAACAGAGAAGCATTCAGCATGAAACATGTTTTATAGTTTCTATCTCGTTTGATATAATAATCAACAAACACAGAAACAGCTTTTTATATCACATTCTTCTTAAACCACAAGTATTTAACCAAAACATTTGAGCAGCGTTTTCTAACTTGTGTTTTCTATTTAACAAGTTTTGTTTGTTGAGCTCAAAATGTTAAAGGTGCTCTGTGGAGTTTTTTGTAAACAAACTAAACTTATGTTTGCATTCGGTGTTACTCACCTTGGTGTCTAACAAATGCGAGGGATATATTTCATAAAACAATTTTTCAAAAAATTTTGAAACCTGTATTGTTTACATCCATTTTTACTAGCAAGAAATCTTCTTCTCTAGTCTCCAACCTTTGCCGAAGCATTGCTGCGTTTCCTGGCACATTACTGCCTCCGGTCGATCAGTGGGATAGTGTGACACCATTGGCAGGAATGTGTATCGCGTCGTCCGTCGTTCGCATCGTACACGAGACAAACAAAACAGCCCCTAGAGGTCAAAAACTCCACAGGTTACCTTTAATAGAGCCACATACTGTATAGCACAGAGAGTGAGGCTTGCTGCCAATGTGTCCTAGCAGCCAACTGCCAGAAAAAATTCCCCTGCAGCCCAAAATGCATCTCACCATAGACTGCCATTAAAAAGGGACATCTGTACAACTGTGGACCAGAAACCTTGAACTGCACATTATCTATTTCTCTTTATACATCCATGGTTCAGCTTTTTCAAACTGACTGGTTATTTTGCCGTTTATTACAAAATATTTAGCCCAAATATAAAACCTAACGCAGTCTGTGCAGCAGGTACTTGAATGCACATTTGTGCATATTTGACTTGTGCATAAATATAGTAGAGAGTAGAAATGCCAGAAATGCAACAAAAATCTTACATATTGCAAAGAAAAGTTTGCATATCGAAAAAGAGACGTTGACGTTGTCGTGCTTGCTTCTTCCCCTACTGGAGACAAAACACTCAACATTTCAGAGGGCTGTTTCACAAAAGCAGAATGAATAAATCCAGGATAAGCGAGAAAGCGAGGCTTGACCTAGTCTAGTCAGTTCATCCTGTCTTATAACACGACGTTGTTGAATACTCAATTCTGATTGGTTAATCACGGCGTTCTGCGGTCTGTTATAAACTGTATTTGCTTAATTGTACAGTAGTTGATGGAAATACACACTGATTTACATTTGGTTTGTTGTTTAAATTCAAGTATTTTCACTTAAAGCTTGAATTTTGCTAAATTAACCCTTGTGCAAAATGTTACTAAAGAGTCTTTAAAGCAGCAAACTGAAGTGCTTTTATAAACCTGTTGTGGGTTGAATTTTATGTCAGCAGGTGATAGAGAAAAGCTATAATTTAGTCCTTGTCAGGAAATATCACATATGATTACTCTGAACCATTAACAGTAGGAACTAAACTAAAAACATGGCGAGCACTCAGAGCTCTTTGGAGCGTGCAGAAGCAGAAGCAGAAGCACATCCTTCCAGTTCAGTATAATGACAAAATGAAGCCGGTGCTTTGAAGAGATGTTCCCAGTGGACACGCAGCCAGTCTATCAGGCTCTCAGGCTCTGCTGCTCAAACCATTACATTAACCACCGGATCACAGGGTGGATTATGACCTTTAGTTTTCCCAGCTAAGTGTCGGTATTTATAGTAACGTGATTATGAAAGGAGACCCGCTGCAGACAGAGATGTGATGTTGGGCGGATTAGAAAGAAGCATTTCCAGACAGAACTTCTTTTAGTTCTGCATAAACCTCGAGGAAGACACAGCAACAACAACAAGCTTTAGATTTAACAGAAAAATACACACTGACGCACACACGTCAAGTACACTGCATGGTGGGGTTTTTATCAAAAAAGCACTGTACGATACTTTTGTGGTTCCATTGTGAGAGTTTTTGGAGCTGAAGTGAAACCAGAACCCTGTAGATCCTGGTCCAGAGTTAAGAAAACCTCACTCAGATCCAGATTGGCTTTTATGATATTTGTAAACTACAAGAAACTACAAATGTAACCATACACATTACGTGGTGCAGTTCACGCTAACAGAGACTAACACAGAGTCCTCTGTGAGGCTGTAACTAAACGCTAATGTCACCATGCTAACATGCCCACAATGAACAGGCTGGTCTCGTAGCTACGAAAAGTAATGCACTGCAATTCATGTATCCCACGAAATCAATTTGTATGTAATTAACGTAATGGTCAACCAGGACATATAAAGAGTGGTGAATGCAGCGTAGGGAGGAGGATGGTAAAAATCCAGAGCTTTCACCCAGGAGACCGGCGTTCGTGTCCCGTGTGAAACCAGAAGTCAACGCTGATTAATTTGACACGTAACTTGTGTGCTAAATTAACGTCACTTCCGGTGTTGTTTTAAGCCAAACAACAATCTTTCCCTGAACCTAACGAAGTAGTTTTGTTGCCTAAACTTAAGGAAGTTGTTCCCTGTGAAGACAGAAGTTTATCTTGAAAAGACTGTGTGCATGTAACGAGTGGAAATTGACACGCGTTGCTTTACGTTCGTAGGAAAACAAACATAAAAAGGAGGAATCACTTTTTTGTGAGATATCATACGAACCGTTATATGAGAATACGTTGCAATGACACTGCTAAAAGGTATAATATTTACCATGTTCACCATCTTAGTTAGCCCTGTGATAGTCTGGCGACCGGTCCAGGGTGTACCCCGTCTTCCCCTAATGTCAGCTGGGATCGGCTCCAGCCCAGCCCAGATAATGGATGGATGGACTATCTTAGTTTAGTAGTGTTAGCATGCACTTGCTAATTAACACTTACAAGAATGTACAGCTGATGTTGATGGTAATGTCATTGGTTTTGCAGGCATTTAGTCAAAAAACGAAGTATTTGAGACATCAAAATGTGACCTCATGATGATGCTAGATGGTGAAGCGATCACCAAAGTTATTACAATCTGTCCTGAGGAGAACGTGAGTGTGTGCACCACATTTCGTGGCACTTGGTCCAATAGTTGCTGAGGCGTTTCACTCAAAAGAGGAAAAGTCAGGGGATCACCAAAGTCATGAGGATACACCATCTGGGGACCATGAATATCTATACAAAATGTCACGACAATCCATCTAATAGTTGCTAAGATATTTCAGTCTGGTGGACCAACATAGAGCCGAGCAGCTAACATGGTTAATAACAATAGACAGTAGACAAGGTGTATCTTTAAGATTTGACTTTCCCCCCCGTCCTGTAGAGTGCTATTACCACACTGCTAACTGTGTTCCTCCATATTGACCTGTTGCTGTTTCCTGCTGGTTTACTGTTTGTCTTCAGCAGAGAAACTTGCTGCGGTTTCCAAAAAGACTCCGCCCTGTGAAATGTAGCTTTCCTTGTTCGGCAAGTTTGTGTGAAAACACCAGTGTGCGTGTGTGTGCGCGTTTGTGTGTGTGTGTGTGTGTGTGTGTGTGTGTGTGTGTGTGTGTGTGACCCCGCCCCACCCTCCTCACTCTCCGCCTGTGTGTTAGTGTGAGTCTCATTATTTCCTCAGTGGTTATTTGCATTTCTCAGGAAAAGCTGAGGTCACCCCTATGTGTTTAGTGGGCCAGCAGAGCAGACCAGGCATCAGCTAAAATCTGCTTTGTATTGACTTGAAATTCTGATCTGAAACTGAAACTGACCCAGGATCAGCTCTTTCAGGGGGAATTTATTTCTGTAGTGAGGCAGTGCAGCTGTGTCTTAATGCAGGTTGCTGCTGCCCTCTAGAGGACATGAAGGGGAATATAAGAATAGCATCAGTCTATATGCATAGTGCATAATGTACACACTGTATGAACAACGTGAGGACAAACTGCAGCCTAGACTGTGTGATCAACATGGTAGGATATTAGAGGATGATACAGTTAAAGAGGTGGAAATCAGGTGCCCCGGTAGCTCACCTGGTAGAGCGGATGCCCATACACCTCAGCGGCCCAGGATCCAATCCGACCCGCGGCCCTTTGCTGCATGTTGATATGTTGATGATAAAAACATCAATAAAGAAATAAACTAATAATAATAATGTGTGTATATATATATATATATATATATATATATATATATAAACAGTATATGCTGTATATGTAAGGGATAATGTACAGCAAGCTGGTCATTGTTGTGAAAGAATCCCCGACAGGGCGATGAGAGACGGAAGGGTGGACACAAAAACAGTCCGCCAGAGTCCGACAGTAGAAACTACGCCCATGGCAACGGTCTGCTATACATAGCAACGGTCTGTTATACAGAAATTACAGACTGCAGAACGCCATGATTGACCAATCAGAATCAAGTATTCAACACAGCCGTGTAATAAATATATGTATAATATATTATATATATATATATATATTACAGTATTTTAAGGCCTCTCATCACTTTCCTTCTCTATTCTCTCTCCTCAGTGGTTTGTGTGACAACATCATCCAGGACATCATCTACAGCTACCTGGTCCTTCCCAACCGCATCACCATCCCTCTGGTGGGGGAGGCCCAGCTGGCCCAGCTACGCTTCCCCATGCCCAAGGTAACACACACACACACACACACACACACACACACACACACACACACACACACACACACACACACACACACACACACACACACACACACACGATGAGTCAATAAATCTGTTGATTGGTGGATCATTTCTGGTTCCAGCTTCTTTTACACTGTTTTAAATCATTTTAACATGAATATGAATAGTGGAACCTGTTACATTAGTCATTCAATATTTATTCCAGCATATTCATGTATTATTGTATATCAGTAGCCGTATTTCCATTCACATATTTCTACGTGCATTTTGAAGTATCGCATTAGAAAAGCTGTATGATAATGGCAAAATTTGTTTAAACTTCCTCAATTGCGGAAAAAACAAAGTTTTTACTCTCTTGATTCAAAAAAGAGTTGATGCGCTAAATGGATTATGGAAACGAACATTTAACTCACATGACAGATCAGCTGTTTCTGCTGTTGCAGATTTTTATATTGTCTTCGTCTCCGGAGACATGAAACACCAGCTGACATGAGAGAACTATTAAAACTAATTCCTGAAGACCTTTCTCCATTTTTCCATCGTAGATGGTTCAATAGCCGAGGCGACTTGTTCTGTTTCCTGGCAGATTACAGCCATGTGTAGCCTATAGCAACAACTTCTGACCAGACTACGCTGTAGCCGAGTTTATTCGCTCCAAACCAGCTGATGCACCTAATTTGCATTTCTTTTTTTGACACATTTCATTAAAATTCACTTAAAATCCGCTTCGACAGTTGAATGGAAACACGACTAATGTGATTTTATTAAAAACGTTCCCTTTAGCTGCTTCTCCGTAGTAAATTAATCCAAACATGTCCCTTGAAACAGAACCTACACAGAGCTTTTGGACTAGTTAGTCCAAGTTAATATTCAATGCTTTGTGTTGTATTTGACATCCTGCAGCTTTAAAGCTAACTCACTTGTAGTCATCTTTGATTATATGTGAGGTCTGCTTGATAAACTCTTTCACCCCTCATGACTTGAGTATTAATCAACAGAGGGAACACTAACTAGTGTCAGCGTCTTACAGCTCCACGACGGTCTTGTGGCTAAAAATATCACTGATCTAAATTCTTTGTGAGCATCATTACACCATCTGTTTTTAGATAAACTACGCATCCTGTTCTTCATGAGCAAACGGGGAAACTGCCAACGCTGTTTCCTCTTTCTATTTTACCTCAGGTTAGCTTTCTATTGCTAAATAACTTCCAAATTGCCGGATGGTTACTAACAACACTCAGAGCTGACCTTTGGATTCGACCTTGAGGCATGTGTGGGTGCTCTTTTTTCAGAAGTCCACTCATTATCCTCACTTCTCCATGAAATATAAAACGATTTCAGAGGTTTCTTGGCCTCCCTCCTCTCTCGTGGTCCGGCCTCATCTTACACTCTCTGTCCCTCGTGTGTCCCCTCAGGGCGTCCTGAGGATCCACTTCATCGAGGCACAGGACCTGCTGGGCAAAGACAAGTTCCTGGGAGGGCTGATCAAAGGCAAGTCAGACCCGTACGGAGTCATCCAGGTCGGGACCCAGCTCTTCCAGAGCAAAGTCAAACACGAGACCGTCCACCCGAAATGGAACGAAGTCTACGAGGTGAGTGACATTTAATTATTTTATTCTGGCCTCATGCATGAAAAAGAATCCATCTAAATAAAGAACCTTCCTGTACAGCTGCAGTAAAGTGGTCGCACTTTAAACAGAAGCCCTGCTTGCTTTTTCTGCAGGCATCCAGTGATTTGTAGTCACAAATCACATGATAGTGATTATAATTTTATCCAAATTTCTGTATACAATAGGGCCGGATATCTGCAATGATCCCTCAATTCAGTCTGATTTTTTACATTCAGTTACATATACAAGATATAAAGGCAATTTTCAGAGTTTATCCTGAACTTAAATTACATTTTCTTTCACATGTGAGCAACTTTATATATATTTTATAGCTATCACATGCTGTAGCATAAATCACTTTATTAAATGCACAAAGACTTTATTTTCAAACAAAGTGCAGTCTTAACTTAACTTTTACCATTCATGACAAATAACCACGGTCTACACATAACATTTAAAATAAATGTACTGCGGGCTGCCAATGGATTAAAATATTTAATCGTGATTAATCACAAATTTATCGCACATTCTGTTCAAAATGTACCTCAAAGGGAGATCTGTCAAGTATTTAATATTCTTATCAACATGGAAGTGGACAAATATGCTGCTTTATGCAAATGTATGTACATATTTTTTATTGGAAATCAATTAACAACACATAACAATGACAAATATTGTCCAGAAACCCTCACAGGTACTGCATTTCATAACATGGCAAACTGCAGCCCAACAGACAACAACAGCCGTCAGTGTGTCAGTGTGTTGACTTGACTATGACTTGCCCCAAACTGCATGTGATTATCATAAAGTGGGCATGTCTGTAAAGGGGAGACTCGTGGGTACCCATAGAACCCATTTTCATCCACATATCTGGAGGTCAGAGGTCAAGGGACCCCTTTGAAAATGGCCATGGCAGTTATTCCTCGCCAAGATTTAGTGTAAGTTCGTAGCGTTATTCAACCTCCTTCACTACAAGCTAGTATGACATGGTTGGTACCGATGGATTCATTAGGTTTCGTAGTTTCATATGATACCAGTATCTTCACTCTAGCTTTAAAACCCACTACAACCTAAAAATCACAAGTTGCGTTAATGCATTAAAGAAATTAGTGGCGTTAAAACAAACACTTTATTATCACGTTAACTTTGACAGCTCTAAAAAAAACAAAAAACATTCTAGTCTTTAATTTTAATGCAAAAATTCCTGGAGACCAAATACTAATCCAAAGTATAATTTGTCACAAATGTTGACATATAAAGTCAAAGTGCAAAGACGCAAGTGGATGCAAATTCTTCTTCAAGTTGAATATGTGTCATCTTAAATGAAAAACTCCCCCATTACAAGGCTTTATGACTCCAATTCATTCATTCACAAAGGAAGACAAGAACCAAAAGAGAGAATAGGAGTTCCTGGTTAGTTCAGTGTTCAGTCTGAACGCACCTTGAGAGTGTTTTCATGCACCAGCAGTAAGTGGATCCAAAAACGTATTTGTCTAAACCCTGTGTGTCTCTGTCGAATCTACACCAGTCCTGTGTTCAGTGTGTTTATTTGTATTTTTCAGGCCTTGATGTACGATCACACGGGACAGAATGTGGAGATTGAGCTGTTTGATGAAGACACTGATAAAGACGACTACCTGGGAAGGTACAGCTTCTGTTAAAATAATAAAACTACAGCTTATTGCCATATTCAGAGGCCCCAATCGTTCACGTCATGCATCCACCTAAAATGCAAATAATCTTTTTGTCTCTCAGTTTCTAAAATATGAAGATGTGCTGCTTTTCTCTGTTCCACATTATTATAAGAGCTTTCACAGTGAAGTCTCAGTGGTGTTTAATGAGTGCAGCGTGACTTTAATTTCCACCAGAGAGCCCAGTAACTGAGCCGCCGTGTGAGAATCGTTCTGTCGTGACGCAGCGTGATGACTCAGCCTCGCTCACTGGAAGTTTTGTGTTGTTTGTGACTTTGTTTTTCAGCCTGATGATCGACGTGGCCGAGCTCGAGAAGGAACAGAAGGTCGATGAGGTAACCTGCACCACCTCCTCTAAGTGCCTTCAGCAGTCAGCTCCATTTTTAGACTCAAAAACTACATTACAGCCTGGAGACATGCAGTATAGTGATGTTTATGTGTGCTCATTACTGTGGTGTTTCTATACTGCATGTACAAGAGGTCACCTGTCACTTCAACACTCGTGTTTATCTGTTGATAAAGTTTGAGTTTTTGTAAGTTATATATTCCTTTTCCCTCCTTTTCAACCATGATGCATATTCAGCATAATACTGCTCACACTGACTACCCACTTCTTCTCGTTCTTTTTTTTTTTCTTTTTTCAGAAATTTAATTTTGTGACTTTTTTTCTCTCCTCCTTATTAGAATGACCTACCAGCACAGAACAAATAGATGGCATTTTTGCTCACATCATATACAAATAAATGACATACAAGTTGTACTATCATTTGAAATAAATAAAACAAATTTAAAAAAAGAAAATAATTAATGAAAGGCATACTTTATGTAACTTAAATCTCTTCCAAAATGTAGCTACTATGACATGGTTGGCACGGATGGATTCATTAGGTTTTTTCTAGTTTTATATGATACCAGTATTTTCACTCTAGCTTTAAAACAGAGCCGCTACAACCTAAAAATCACAAGCTGCATTAATGTGTTAAAGAAATTAGTGGCGCAAATTTACGTTAACGAGTTATTATCACGTTATATATATATATATTATCTAATAAGGAAGATAATCTGCAGATTCCTTCCAGAATGCTGTCATGTATGAACAATCATTTTTTTATCGTCATCTTAATCTTTACAAAAATAATAATTTTAATAATTTTGTTGAGCATTTCTAAAAATTGCATCATTCTCTGTGAGCCACAAGGAAAAAGAGCACAATAAATGCTGACTGTATAAATCATTGCTGTGTTATAACAATGAGTGATGAAGAGTAGCAGATATTGAAAATGACTGAAGAATCCTGAAGCGTTGTGGTATCGACATTAACACCGAGCATGTCTTTGTCTGCAGTGGTTTGTGATGGAGGATGTGGCTACAGGGAAGCTGCATCTCAAACTGGAGTGGTTATCTCTGCTGCCCACACCTGAGAAGCTGGACCAGGTACAGAACAACTGCTTCCCCGAGCACTTCATTACAATTATTGAGATGTCCTATTAGACTCTGGGGATCTTGTGATGGACATTTAACCTCCAGCCCGTCCAAACCTTTTGCCACGTTCTTCCCGTGAAGCCTCACAGGACCAAAACTAAGCATTATGTCCTTTTGTCTTTCCTCGCAGGCACTGATGAGCATCAAAGCTGATCGTGGTCAGGCCAACGACGGCCTGTCGTCTGCGCTGCTCGTCGTCTTTCTGGATTCAGCCAGAAACCTACCGGTAAGTCGATTTGGTCCAACTTCCCCGGGTGCATCTGCAGTAATGATTTCCAGTTTCATCCTAGAGTCAACAGATATAACAAATACAGATATTTATTGAGTCCAGATGAAGAAAAATGGTGATTTACAGATGCTTCTGGAGGCTGATGTTTACCTGTCGTGAATCAGACTACTTCTGAATCCAAATCCAAGATTCGATTTGGCTTCCGATTTTAAGGTCACGATCCGAATTTTTGATTTAAACCAGCACTGACTCAAGTTTTCAAATTCTTCTTTGAAAAGCTACATGGCATCATGTGTGATATCTTTTTGGAATGTACCACAATAAGTCCATATGGTCTCATTTAAGCCATTTCATTTGTAATAACCCTAACCTGTTTCACCAGTCAGTTGGGATCAAACTGTCAAACAAAAGATCCACTAGATGGCCGGATGGAACTTTACAACAACAGCTTGATCGCCGATTTTGTTTAGTTTCTTTCTTTGCATGAATTGGAGCTGTAGATTGTTGCTGTGTGGTTGATACTTAAATGCCATTTTGCATTTATTTATTTTTCTTGATTTCCCACCCGTCTGGTGCTCCAGGTAGTTTAAAACAAACATTCTTGGGAATAGCTAAAGTGTATTTGCCATCCAGTTTTTGTTTGTTAGTTCCAGTTCTCACAGTCTGTTCTCCTCAGTCTCTCTCTTATCTTCCTTTCTGAACTTCTCTTCTGTTCTTCACTCCATCTCATCTGACAGGTGCAGTAGAGAGAAGACTTAAAATAGCAGTGAATTCTGTTGTAATATTGCCATATTCATATTGTTTCAATTCAAACAGAAAGGCAAGTTGTTGTTATGTTTTTGGGATGGACTAGTTGAAAGTGATTTAACTCGGGGGGGGGGGGGGGGGGGGGGGGGGGGGGGAGCGTTATGTTCATTGTGTTCACACCAAGCGCGAAGCAAACCTTCGCCGCGTTTTACTTGTGCCGGGATCATTTGTGTTAATTCGCGTTAGATGTATCGGAGAGGAGAAGGAGCTTGTCTCCATAGATACCAACAACTTTTCTTTCCTCAACCATGGAAGAAATAACCACTGCTGCTGCTTTATACATGTTGAGGAAGTCCAAGATATGACAGAACACCAAACGCCATCGTGCCTGGGTTCATAACATCAGCCGGCGGCGAGCTGTATTCACATACAGTGTCATTACACTGACTGTATCTAGCAAGCCACACGTCGCTACTGCGGTATGAACCTAAAATAAACAGGTTGTGCTGTGACTTAATATCAATAAACGGATCAAAATGATGCTGAAATAACTACATAGTGATGCTGATTAGTAAAAAATCTGAATTCATGCTTTGTCAGGTCTGTCTGCAAGACGACAAGCAGACAACTTTTAAAATGCTTGTTTTCTGAATGGAGTTTGGATTGATCAGTGCCAGGCTATGCAGCTCCATCAACACTCAACATAAAGTCATCTAGGCATAAATACAGCAGCGACGTTGTTGTTTCTACCGTAGACAGTCTGTGGTTTCTACACAGAGTTTGGTCCGTTCTCTGTACAGATATGATGTATTATCGTAGCTCTGGGTGACCACAGACACAAAAAAGATTTATTTCCTCCATTTCTGATTCAACAACAACACGTCCCAGATGCCCAAAATCTCAGCGCTGATAGGCTTTCACGACACGGCATCACGCGAATTTCTCGCTCGAGTTGAAAAATTTAAACTCTCGCAAATACGTGAATGACGCAAATGTTGTGTATTCGCGTCCTTCACGCCATTCGTATCGCCCCGCGCAAACTCACGTGTAATTGCCTCTTTGCATTGACTTTTGTACCTTCCCGCTTTGTGTGAACGCAGCATGCCATTTGTTTTAGAAAAACAGCGCCCTCTTCCTTTTTGGCATGAATTGTGGCTGCTACTGTATATAAACATTTACTCAGCAGCAGTAGGGCTGTTTATCGGCATTAATCTGGCGATATGATACGCATCATGATACAGGGGTTACGATTCAATATACGCCGATTTTGTTAGCAAGACGACATTGACATTTTTTTTAATCTAATTTTAGGAAAACTGTCATAGTATAAAGAACACACCACCAATCTTAGTAAAAGAAAGTTTAGGCTACTTATTTACGTAATCAGAACAGTGGGATCTGCCTTTAACCTAGCACTACTTTTTGTGCAAACTGAGCCACCGTCTGCTACAAATCTTTGCATGTAAACTATTAATTAAAAATGGATTCAGTGTTTTTACACCTAGGCAGCACTGAACTGTGTTTGTGGTAACTGAACTGTCACAGCACCTTTTAAGTCTTTTCTCATACAGTATTTTTCTAGTATAAAGAACTCTATTTGTTAGTGTTTGACATCTGTAGTGCAGGCCTCACCTTCCTCTTCTCAGCCTCCTCTTCTTCTTCTTCCTCACTTCCTTCCCCCCTCTGAAGAGCGTCTTCGAGGGGAACTTGGGCTCTGGCTACTTAAAAGAGAGGCGGGCGGCGGGCCTCGTGTTTTGCGAGAACACCGCCTCTCTCTATAGGACCTTATTTGTGAGTCCGCTGGCTGTTTTCTGCATCCTAGAGTAGTTTGGCCAACGCCAACGTGTGACGACCTCTGCTCGAGGTCACGTTCCCTTTTCGTTACGTCTGCTTGTGTTTGGTTTTGTAAAATCTAAAGGTTTGTCTGATGAGCATGAATCCCGACTAGTGCATGAGAATTCATTAATATCATTATTTGTTATAAATGTTATTTGTTGGAGTTTGACTGATTACAAAGCGAAGGAACAAGACAGAAAAAACAACATTGAAGGTTTATTATGTTTGAGGACTATCAAAAGCATCCTTCCTGCTCTGTTATCTTTCAGGGTTAGTTGACACGTTGTACGTTGTTTTTCCACTGATCTAGTTTCATCAGATGGGTTATTATTTTCCGGAGAGCATAGACGCCGGCTGTGCATCTAATAAAATGAGCCTCACCAGAGTTAATTCTCTGTATCGATGGCACTCATTTACAGGTAGAAGTCTTACTTTATATTCTGAAGGTGTCTCACAAGACGAAACAAAAAGCGCCAGACAAGAATGTGAAAGTATTGTAATGTATTAGTTTTAGTTTTGTCAGCATTTATCAGCCAGATTTAGTCCTGAAATGTGCGGAACATCCACTTCATCCTTCTTATTTTGACAAATTTTCAGTTGACAAAAACATGATATTTTAGTTTCATCTTAGTCAAAGAAAATGTACATTTTAGTCTAATGAGAGAACATTAGACATCTTAATATCATTTTATTAGTTAACAAAAAATTTATTACATTTGACTCTATTTTTAGTGTGAGCAAATTTGACCATTTTAGATCATCGTAAGTAGAGCTGGGTGATATGGCCAAAATCTTCTATCCCGATTTAGGTCATTTCATATCTTAATAATGATATAAATTGTGATGTAAAGCCTATTGTTGTATACTCCTGTGTGAAATCAATACTTGACAAATGAAAAGTACTGAAGATTTTCTCAATTGAGATTTTCTCAATTTAAGAACTTGTTAAGCAAAATAAACAACGAAACAAGGAAATAGATATATTCCTAGCATATACCACGATATAAACAATATAGAAAAATAAATACAATAGACATTTTTTATTTGTTTTAAAGATATACATCATCATATTGCCCAGCCCTTATCGCAAGCAAACTGCTTCAATACATTATATCATTATATTCTTTTCAGATTAATTTTGAGAGGAAGGAATGCATTTTGATCGGTGTGAGACACTGAGAGCAGGGAGGGTGAATTCTCCGTGGATTGCTTTCCCTCCATCCTTCCTGTGTAAACTCATTGTGTGTGAACAGGTTTTCCCCATCAGTCTCCTGTGTGGTGGATCTGCCACCGGGGGGCCGCACATGGTGAAAACTGAAGTGATTCATTTTTGAAGGGAATGCACAGACCTTTTGACAGGAAATGACCTTAACACTTATATACATAATGCAGTTCTGGCTGTTGCCACTAGGTGTGGAGTTAATGCCCCTTTAATCCAACTGCTTACTTGTCAATAGGTCTGTGTATAGAGTGCTCCAGGGATGATGTATTTTTGTAGGCCAACCAGGAAGTAAGCATCTCCCTGGTTCCCTCGACAAAAAGCCAATGGGATTGTTCCATTGGGTTTTGGATTATTGCAGAAAATAAGCTCTGTGGCAAACACACGTTTATGATACTTACACGTTTTGTTCAGCAAGATAATCTCCACAAATGAACACCACTTATGATTTTTGAAGTGTGAATGTAATCACCAGAAGTAAAAAGCTAACGTTAGGCTATAAACAAACTACACCACGGTCACATGATTGCGAGTAAACACAACGAGGCTGTAAAGGAGGACGAGTTGGCGTGATGACGTTTAGTAGTCTCATTTAGCCACTTGTTAGCAACCGCCTTTTTTAAGACACTTTGAAGCTTCAAAATTCACCAGTGGGATATTTATTGATGTATTTTATGTCGTAGGACAAAACGTTTAAATCTTTTGCATTTTTTTTTTCAAAAAACTTTTAACCGAGAGGTCACGCTTGTCTTTTCATTCATACTTAAATACACTGACTTAGCTTACATACCTGCATCCAGGTGTGATCAGATGTTAAAGATGAAAACATAAGTGTGACCATGGTGATGATGAAAGTCCGATATCAGAGGTGATTCTTTTGTTGTTGTCCCAAGTATTTGATTCATTGCAATCTGCAAAACACGGTGAAATACTACATAATGTGTTGGTTGTAATATCAGTGGATTTCATACCAATATAAATATATTAATGTCACCCAATTATTACCACAACATCAAAACCGTCTTTTTGATCAGAATGAATTCCTTTCCCCTGATCTTCATTTAATCTCTCTCCATCTTAATCAATGTCTCATCTAATGCTGTGGTATTTTTAACTGGAGTCCAACCAATGTTTCAGCTGACATCGGGGTTATGACAGATATTTTGTAATGGCATAAATATTGGCAGAGATCCCAAAAAAAAGTGCATTTTATAAATGTTTTGTATTCTTCACATTTATAATAATTAAATGTACTTTCGTCCTCAAGTTTATTGCTCAACTGGAAAAACCCCTACCCCAATATTTACCATTGCTACAACTCTTTAAGAGAGATGATCGGCAAAAATACTTATGTGTTTATGTAAATAACAAATTTAGTTTGCAATCAGTATTGTATTATATATTATTGGAATATGGATTATCTTTAGAAATTGCAATCAGTATTGGCCTGATAAATCCAGTATTGGTTGGACTCTAGTTGTGACCTCATGTCCAGGTTTAATTGGGGAATGACATTAACCATGTGATCATCCATGTTGTCTCTCTGTCTGTCTCACTGTGTCCCAACGTTTGGTGATGCCGGTGGTCCTGGTGTGTTCTTGTCTTCCTCATCCTCCTCCCTGCATGCCCCCTCTTCTCCCTAATAACCTGCTGGTGTGTGTGTTTGTGTGTGTTTGTGTGTGTTTGTGTGTGTCGTTTGCTCTCTCCTGGCTTGTCCTTGGGGGAAAATCAAAGCGCAATCCGTTAGAGTTCAACCAATCGGGGCTGAGGAAGACCTCGGTCAGTAAGGCCATCAAGGTAACAACACGGTAACGAAGCACACCCATACCGCTCTGACACCGAGGAGGGATACAGAGGAACACACAGAGACAGAGACATAGACATGCCTCATATACTCACACATTCAACTGATACTTGCACTGTATGGCCAAAAGTATGTGGACTCCCAAATCTTTCCACCAGATGATGTGGAACCTGGCTGCAGGGATTTGCTCCCATTCAAACACAAGAGCATCCGTGAGGTCCAGCACTGATGTTTGAGCGTGATCAGGTCTGGCTCACAGTCTGTGTTGGATGGGGTTGAGATCAGAGCAGTAAGATTTCCTTTCATGGGCCTTGACCAAACCAGGAAAAACAGCCCCTGGAACAAAAGTACATAAAAGTGTCAGCACACCTTTGGCCATATAGTGAACACTTTAGTTTGAAATAAGCACAGAGATTAAGTCTAATTCTGAATTTTAGTGTTAATTAGTTTCTATAGCATCTTTTTTGCTGTTGTTGCAAAAGGTAATATTGCCATCGATGACCTTTTAAACAGTTCTGTAAAATTGTAGTTTATACAGTTTTACAACCAAAGTTCACAAAACTGATTCAACATATTAATAAAGATGTAAACGTTTGAAACAAACGGCATATTTGTAATTAGTTGGTGCTTTTATTGTGAAAAGAAAATGACTTGATTCACCTTATAGATACGCTTCCTTATTAAAGGGCGGGTCCATCTGTAGGACGCAGATTACCAGAGTAAGCTAATCAACAAGGTTATGGATAATGAGAACGTTAGAGATAGCTGAGTCAACGTTAGCTGTGCTAAGTTTGAAAATAACTGAAAGGGTTAGCTCAGACTGTTTGAAGTGTGGTTGTGTGGATACTCCCGAGTTCTGTGAGGTAAAAATGACTGGCTTTGAAGAGAGCGATATAACGGCTTCAGTTCCCCGTCTGACGGCGAGGTAAAGTGGCTGTGGACGGGAAGTATTTTAGCCACCTAAAAAAGGCCCACCTTAAAGAATCTATATCAGTTTAAGTCATAAGTGTATGCCATATTTTGAATATTTTCAAACAGAACTAAAGCCGTTATATCGCTGTCTTCAAAGCCACCAGACTCCATTCACAAAAACAGTGTTTTTACCTCTCAGAACAGGGGAGTTGCTGGTCTACCGCTGCATTGATCGGTTAGTTTGTTTCGTCAGGTCAAAAAGTTTTTAGAAGTGCTTGAAGGGAAAATAGCATTTTGATACTAAAACATACATGTTGAGATTTGAATACATGAGGAACACCACTGGGAAGCTACACAATGATATAAAAACCTCAAAAAAGGACAAAATACTGGACCCGCCCTTTAAAGAGCTAACAGAGCTCTGTTTACATTTTGAAACGTGACTAGTTTGGGGATTTTTATAGTGACGCTGTGTTCCACTATAAGAAATATCAGGGAGAGAAATGTCCAGCTCATTAAATGATGCATGAACAGCATTAAAGCTCACTGGGTGATGTGGCCAGCAGGGGGCGCTGCTACTTCTACTGTTACTGGAGGTGAACTTAACTTACTGACTGCTGTTGTGAAATCATTAACAAACTCCACTAATCATGTTTGTTCACTAAAACTGTCTAACAATGTGTGTTGTAATTAACAACATTGTTGCTAAACTCATACTTTTGATTCAGAAACTTTTAATTGATCTTTTCTTTTAAACTTATCTGGTGTCTTTTCCAGACTTCTTGGTTTGGGGCCACAGAGATCTGATGTACTTTCCCTCTGAACTCCTTCCCATAAAAAGTTCTACATTTTGCCTCTAAGTGCTGAAATACGACGAGTAGCACTGAGTAGTTTAGTACCAAAAATGACACTGTTTGAGCTCAAAATGCACATTTTGAATGCTTATACATATAGCTATATTCCCTGTTAAGGGCAATGCTGTAAAACATTTAAAAGTATAATGAACAGTTCAGTAAAGTTGTGTAATGATTAATGGCATGTGTAGTTGTCTTATGTTACGTAAAGAATTAAATCTTGACAACGCAATAGTTCTAGACTCCATTACCTCCATCATTGCATCTCTTTAAAAACAAATTGTACTGTAAAGAAACAGATGTCAGCCCTGCTAACCATCGCTCTGTCTTGTTTGTAAAACCTGTTTCTCCTCTTCTACAGTCGGGTAAAAAAGTGACCAGCGATCCCAGTCCATTTGTCCAGTTCACAGTGGGACACAAGTCCTTCGAGAGCAAGGTGAGACCATAACATGATCCACGGTCATACAGTACGCACCACCATTAATTCATTCAGTAAAATCTTTAGGAGTCTGTGTTGTTTATCTCAGAAAGCATTAGAAGATGGAGGTTTAAAGATGAACATAGTAGTTGAAATACATTCATCTGGGATTAAATGGATTGAGGACAACTTTAGATTTCAGTTAGCAAATACTTGGATGAGATGAGAAGATGGATATGAATCTGTGTGTTAAGTACAAAGCATGAGTCAGGAGGTTATTAGCCTAGCTTAGCATAAACTTTGTTCAAAGTTCAGAATTAGGCTATAACCCTTTAAAAACTCACTTATTACCAACAAGACTTTGTGTCATAAAACCACAGGTTTTCATATTTACATCTCTGTTTGTGTATGAATTGAACTAAAAGATAAATTCTAGGCCTTTTCTTTCACTTTGGGCAGAGCCAGGCTAACTGTTTCCTCCCACTTCCAGTCTTTATGCTAAGCTAGGCTAATCACGTTGTGACTCCAGCTCTGTACTTAAAGGACTGGTGTGTAGCATTTTGGGGGATCTGTTGACAGAAATTATAGAAATATTCATAAATGTGTTTTCTTTGGTGTATAATAAGAATTGTTGTGTTTTTGTTTATATCTACATAGGGATGTTCCCCTGTTTTCCCTCCCCTCTAACTCCTCTCTGTTGTGTCCTCTTCCAGACCAGATATAAGACCAACGAACCTGTGTGGGAGGAAGCCTTCACCTTCCTCGTCCACAACCCCAAAAGCCAAGAGCTGGAGGTTGAGGTACGGAGACGTCTTTAGTCTTTTATTGGCCGATAAAGCAGTTAAACCTGTCTATCTGTGTGAGTTGTGACTGATATTATCCCGCCAGCTGATGTTTTTATTCCCCCATGTGTCGTTCAGGTGAAGGACGAGAAACACGAGTGTTCGTTGGGGACGTTAACGCTGCCTCTGAGTCGCCTGCTGGAGGCGGAGGACATGACGCTGAACCAGCGCTTCCCCCTGAAGAACTCTGGACCGAGCTGCAGCCTCAAGATGAAGATGGCTCTGCGGGTAGGAAGACAACCTGCAGATGATGTTCTCTAAGACTTAGAGAACATGTCGAAGCACTTAGAGTCTAAGTGCTTCGACATGGCGCCATCAGATCAGCACGCAGGGGTCGCCTAAAGTGGTTTAGCTCACTTTTGCTCCGAGCATTTGGAAGCTTTTTAAAATCCCAAATTGGGCAGTAAAGTGGACCTGTGGTTTGAGTAATTGTCCTTTTACTGGGAAGCAGCTCAGTTGCATCATGAGAGGATTAAACTTTTTTCAAGCCTGATTTTGGAAAAAATCAATTGTTCACTCAGAACAAGGGTCTTGGAAAATGTATGACAGAAAGATATCAGCTTTTTCTCTGTTTTATCTCAGGTGCTGTGCTTGGATAAGAACCCATCGTCAGACTCCACCCCGTCCTCCGTGCAGGTCCGCAAAAACAGCTCCGCGAACCAAACCCCGCGTCCCTCCGTCTCCTCTGACTCCCCCGTGCCTCCCTCCTCCAACAACCCCGACATCCCCCGCACGTCCTCCGTGTCAGCCCAGGACCTGCTGAACCGGCGCAGAGAGGCGGACGATCCTTTTAGGGCTCCGGGAAGCACAGACATGGGGCAGGGTGGAGGAAGAGGAGGAGGTCGGGGCCTTGGGGACACCGGGAGGAGCACCTCCAACCTGGCCATCTCTGGTTCCCAGCAGTACCTGGCTGGAGGCAAGGAGCCGACGCCCAGCATCGCCTCGGACATCTCCAACCCCTATGCTGCTCAGGAGCTGCAGCAGAGACTCCAGCAGCTGCAAAAGTATCTATCAACCAATCTGAATCAATTCATCTGTAATTCTAATGATCAGACTGTCTGTCTGACCGTGCATTTTGAATCCTTATGTCTGTGTTTTAACCACCAAAATATGTGCACAGGATATAAATATTAAACTGCAGGAGACCACAGGAGACAACACTTTGACTAGTTAACTCTCACCTGTCAAACTAACGTAACTTTATTCCTACTTTTGCACCAAAACTTCAAGTAAATTGAACTCAAACCCCCAAATACACTCCGACCTCCAGGACAGGCAACTAATACCATCTCTGCATTAGCAGGAGGGGCGAAGTTATGTAGGCACTAATTTAAATGTAGAAAGAGTTAAATGACTTTTCTCTCTGATCCTACTGGAACTTAAACTAAAAAAAATTTAAAAATGCTCAAGTAATGTCCTTCATCCTACACTCTACTTTGCGTTGCAGGTGGGGGCTACAGACAGATTTTTCGAACCCATTTGCCTGAAAAAGGTTGAAATTTGAATGTTTGATTTTGTTTGTGGTGAACACACACACAAAAAGAAAACTTACGTGATACAGGAAGGCTGGCATTAGTCTAATAAATCCCATGAAAAGACCAAAACCTGACTTTTCTACGCTGTCAGTGACACTCAGCTCCACTGGTCCCTAATAAGCAGCAACCTCCGGTGCTGAGAAATGACGCAAACGCAAAAGTGGCAAAAACTGCAGTTCCTCAAATGGCCACTTGAGGCTTCAAAAGCGAGTCCCTCCCCACAGACCCCCATGTTAAAGTGCACAACTTTACAGCAGAAATAAACATGTTTACAGCCTGGTACAAAACCGGTTTTGGTGTCTAAAGCTAATATTCTGTTCATGACAACTGATAACAGGCTTGAACATGACTACGTGCTGGTTGTGATGTGTTTCCCCCTCTTCTCTCTTTCTCTGTCTCTCTCCCTGCAGTGGTTCAGGCCCCAGTCATTTCCCGCTGGGTGAGATCCAACTGACAGTCAGACACAGCTCCCAGAGGAACAAACTCATCGTGGTCGTCCACGGCTGCAGGTACGGACCAATCAGAGTGAGGAGTTTCTTCCAAAAACAGTGAATGTTTTCACTCTCTAATAATATTCATTTGTTTTGCCTCCACAGAAACCTGATAGCGTTCACTGACCACGGCTCAGATCCTTACGTCCGCCTCTACCTGCTTCCTGACAAACGGAGGTCGGGCCGAAGGAAAACTCACACATTCAAGAAAACCCTCAACCCAGTTTACGATCAGACGTAAGTCCCGATGTTCTGCTGTGACTTGTGTTGTTGGACAACTTTGTTGTCAAACACTGTTGTGTTAGTTGCTGATTATTGAGTAGAACTGTTGTCAGGGCCAGCTCCAACCCTTTTGGTGCCCTAATGGGGAGCACTTTCTTTTGGACTTTTTCAGACATTTTTATAAATATTTTTCAGCCTTTCTTCTGACATTTTTCGGAAAATTTCTCAGACATGTCGGACATTTCTTCTGGCTTTCTTTGGCTTTTTTCTGACATTAATCAGCCTTTCTCCAGAAATGTTTTGGTCCTTTTTCAAATGTTTTTCAGCCTGTCTTCAGCCTTTTTTTCAGACATTTTTCAGATTTATTTATTTTTTTCAGACTTTTTTCAGACTTTTTTTGGGGACATATGTCAGACTTAAATGTACCGTGTTCTCTTCCTGTCTCTGCCTACTCAGGTTTGAGTTCAGTGTTTCCCTCGTGGAGCTCCACAGGCGGACTCTGGATGTGGCAGTGAAGAACGGTGGAGGTCTGCTCTCCAAACACAAAGGCCTTCTGGGAAAGGTACGGACTTTCACTGGGCTGGCAGATTGTAGATGTTAGTTTAAATCCTGAGGAACTCTCTTGAAATTAATGTATTTTATCCTGATAGAATTCTTTGTTTTATGGTTAATTCTTATGGATTCAAATCTTGAGTTTTGATGATCCATCAATGCATTTAGAAACTTGAAATAGTATTTAATTTGCAGAAATATCTAGCCTGGACATGAAACAATATTGTCATTTAATATATTAAATGTATGACGTCATTTAAATTCAGTCTTTATTTCTGCCAGTGAAGAGAACTCTGTTGCCTTTTCTCATCAGGTTCTGGTGGATTTGACCTATGAGGACTCCGCTAAGGGCTGGACACAATGGTTAGTCACTGATCTCCCACTTTATATTTATAAATAGCACAACAATCAAGTGAAACAGCTCACACAATGCTCACTTATAATGTATGATGTTCTGGTATTTGATCGCTAAAACTTGTTATGAACTCTGTGATTTGAATGAAATGCTGCTCTGGGAGTTTGATTAGAAGAATAAAACACTGATTTCAGAGTCAGTTGAAGGAAAAGGAGGAAGCTGGCAGTTTCCAAAATAAAAGCCTCTTTCTCCTCCTGCAGGTATGAGTTGAGCGAAGACGGCCTGGCGAAGCCCCACATGCTATAGACGGCAACGACAGGAACCATCATCATCATTATTATCATCATCATCATCACTACCATCATATCGCCACACTTCCACTTGAGTCTACATTACAGCTTTTTATTTTTTCATTACGTGTAAGTGTAACAACAGGAAACAGAAAAGCAGCTTTTGACATTCATTTAATCACATCAGTCGCAAGGCAAACCTCCCCTTTAAGAAGTGAAAGGCTGATAGACTAAAGGGAGTATACAAGATGTAGAATACTATATATCACACCATGTACTGCTGTGGAAGTCTATATTCCATATTTATAGGAGAAACTATAACAGCTCTAGAGGAAGACAATCTATTTTTTTTCGCTGTTGCAGCAGTTTCCTGCCTGGAGTTTCAGTAAAGAACAGCGATGTACAAGTTTGTAAATATAAACGATGATGCTGGATAAAACAGACGGGTGTGTTCTAGAGATAAGAGAGACGTGCAGTCTCTTATTTGGCCAAATGATTGTTTGTTTTATTTTATTTGATTCATTACTTCTTCTTTTTTTTTTTAAATGAAAAACATTCTGGACAAAGTTTCTGAAACAGAGCAGGCGGGCGGTCGCAGGGAAAGACGCCACCAAAGAGACGAGTAGTATTTAACTTTCCCGCCCCTTCGTGAGTTTTGGTAACGCAGCTTCACTCTGGTTTTATTCCACTGTAACAACGTGCGTATTAACCAAGTTAGATACACAAACGAGTACCAGTTTGTTTAGTTCTCTTCCATCGTTGTTACACTGGAATAAGGCCATTGTTAAGTGTTACCTGTTTGTTTTTTAAACTGAATATTTGCACATCTGTGTAGTTTTTTTTTTTATCTGTTGGGGATCATCTTTACTCTTTAAACATTGCCTAAATTCATCTAGGAGAAAAAAAGTCTGTTCTAGTGAGTAACTCTTATCTCGTTTGAAATATTTATATTTCAAAATATAAGTGTAAAGTCTTGAAATAACATAGATAACCTTTTTTGAAAGAATAGTTTGACATTTTGGCTTTCACCTTCTCACTGAGAGTTAAATGAGTAGATGCCACTCTGTTGTCTGTCAGGTAACACATGGCGTTCAAAGTCGACTCAACGAGCAAGCGAGAGAGAGAGAGAGAGAGCTAGAGCTATAGAGTGAATGAAGAGAGGGAGCAGCGTTAGTGAGAACAAGGCAGCAAATTAGAGAAATAAAATGTTATGTTCTGATTGTTTCACAGCAGTTACGTTCTATAGCACAAATAAACGCACTCACACCTCCGCTCAACCCAGTCATACAGACACACCGATAGCAGCACACAGCGGAGAAGAGAGACGAACGGGAAACACAGATTAAACCACAGCGATGTAACAACCACGTTCTCCACAGCTTTGTATCATACAGACGCTAAAGGGAACAAAGCGGCGCTATTTGACCCGGGAATGAGAACGGGTCGCACATACTGCTTATTGGCTGGGGGTTGCACCCCCACGTTGGGCCCAAAGGCTCTTTGCTGACGCCCAGAAACGTCCCGAACACAACAAACTAAGAAGAAACCGACACCACATCACACTTCTAGTGGGTCAGAAGTGATGATTGAGAGGGATTAGTTTTGTATCAGTCAGACACATTTGATTTTTCTTTATATTTAACAGACAGAGAGTGTTATTGATCTACTCATCCAACTATTTCTAAGAAAACGAAAATAAGTGTATTTCCCAAACTATTCTTTCAAGTTAATACATGCATCAAATCAAACTGCAATTAAAATAAAGTGATGAAATTATCACCCACATTTTCTTAATATATCTAAAGCCACTATGTTTAGAAGTTTTAAATCTTCCTCTTCAGCACCCTCCAGTGGTAACATTAAGAAAAGACCACCTGTAAATTCTCAAATAAATTCTCAATATTTACCTCAATAGCAGAGAACAAGACGGTTATTTGGAATGACAACAGGATCCAAACGTTGTCATTATTAAACTTATGTGGCATGGAGTTAAGTGTGCAGGAGTTGCCTTTTTTTCTTTATTGACCCAATCTTTTCATTTGAAACATCTGCAGTGGACAAACAGGAAGAGAAACAGAGAAACAAATGTAAAGTATTATGCTGAATTCACCATATGAGGGTTTTTTTTTTTAAATAATTATTTACCACTTTTATATGATCATTTACACACATGCACAAACACTGAGATAAATAATCTGAAAGCATCACAAAAACTGCACCAGTTTTCACCTTGGGTTTCTGCAAACAAAAACATGGATAATTGGAAAAATTCTACAAATAGTGGCTTTAAAAAGTGAGAAAATTTGACATCTCCAAAATAATTCCATTAGATGTAAATGGGCTTTGTGTTTGTTTGTTGCTGTTTCAGTGAGGTTGATATCAAGATGATTTCCACTACAATCATTCTCAGTTGTTCACCTTTTGTTTATGAATCAACTATTAGTCTTAACTTGTCATGGAGTGTCATTTTCAACATGCTGTTGAGTCTTCTTTGTTGGAGTTTCACACAAACTATGAAGCAAGACACACACTAGTGTTGAAAATGACATTTACTGTATCTTCGTTTTGTTTTGTGTACGTATACTTTTTCCACGCACGTCATATCAAACACTGCTTTGACTTCACAGCACTTGCTCAGTATGGATTAATATCAAATAGAATACATAATGCTTGATATCAAACACATTAAGTAAACGCATATGTTATCTATGTGGCCCTTCAGAAGCCAAAGAGCAGCGATGTTGTGTTGATACAGAGGCTAGTGTGACCTTTGACCTTCAAAACATAATTAAAGACTTTTGCCTTGTTGTGTTCACATCAAGAAAGTATTTTACACATATGTATGTAAACTGTGCCGTTCTGCATTTTATGTCTTTTAATGTTTTTTATTTGTTTTTTCCACCCGCTTTGTCTCGTTCTGTGTTTTATTTTGTAAGAATCAAAGTCTGTAAGCCATTGGGTTTGAGAGCTATGACTCTGTGGTGGACTTCGTCCTCTGAAAGGCGGTTTGTTTTCTTCCGTCTTCTTAATTTATCTTGTGCCTTAAGATTCACACGACCCAGAGATATTTACGTGTATAAAAAGAAGAACCAAGAAGATGCTTCAATAGTTTCCCATGTTTCAGAATGTCTCCCAAATGTATTTTAAAACAAATAAAGAGCTTTATAGCAGCATGAAGCTGTACAGCACAATGGCTTCTGACCGTTATTGATACATTTTATCACTGCAGAGGCTTTAAGGTGGTGGTGGAGGATGATGCAGGGCTCTCTCGTGCTTGTGCATGGCCTGAAAGTGGAGTGTTTGTTTTGATTTGTGAAACTTAACACAAATGATGTGCCGTTTCGTCTTCATTCAGTCGTCTATTTCTCACAGGGATTCATATGTGCTGGATAGCTAGACTTATTCTTTTTTTAATCATGAGACAGACTCCAGAGGCCCCAGCTTCAGAGGAAGAACAAATATAAGAACTATTCAGTTGGTATGGCTTACACTATTGATTACTCTGACCACGTTACATGTAGATCAACCTGCACCTGGTACACTACAGCTGTGAACTGCTCAGTCGCAAACACCCTGCCAACCCATTCTCACCTCTCAGATCCTGGTTGGAGTAGAGGAGACTCAAGTTGTCTGCCTCGCTCTCGCAGCAAGCCTTCATTGAGTCAAATAACCTCTGCAAAGAACAAGACCTTTACACGAGCTGAAAGCTTACCTGACATGCTGCTAAAAACCAGCTATGAGGAGTTTACACCTGATATCACTGCTGATGAAACCTACAGGTCCCAGTGCTCCTGCCCGGGCCTGTACCAGGCCTAGACCAGTGCAGTGTGGCAGGCCTGTGTTTCATATAGGGACATGACGGGAACGTGGTTTACGGGACTGTCCCCTTGGAACAGGAGGCTACCGGCCCAGCATCACAACATCACAACTTTCTGTTTCAGATTTAATAATGCACACTTGGTGAACTTGTTTTGAGTTGATACATGTGACGCACTAAATTTTGTATCGTACTCAACCAGTTCTCCAACCTGGACATCCATATACAGTATGTTGTTTGTCTCCACCCTCTGATAGTATACAACCCATAGCAGTGTTTGATTGGTTAGCGCCCCCACAGGCAGTGAGAGAAATTACACAATATACTACAGAACATTAAAATGTGCAAAATCACTGCTGCATTTGGGCTGTGACAATGCCATGGTGTAGCAACTCATAATGTAATAACTGCATAATGTCATAATTAAAATGTAATAAAAGCTCATAATGTAATAAAACCATGAGCGCATAACATTAAACAGTTTTGTTCATTGTGAACGTTATTACATTATAACTTAAGCAAAAAAAAGTTGAATAATGTCATAAATTCAGCGCCCATTTTTAACGTCTTAGTGCGCGAGAGGGACAGAGTTACTATGGGAGACAGGAGGATTAAAGGATGAGTTACTGCGCTAGAGTTATACTGGGCGAGAGAGGACGACTTACTATTACTACTATTACTACTATTACAAGTTACTACTACTAGTGTCAGTGGAGCGGATAACATCCATTTTTCAATCAAATCGCGCAAATAGTGATACAAGCACTAAATTTGGCATGATGATTGCCGGGGGGTCACTAAGCAAATATAAACAATTGGCCACTTGAAAATCCAAGATAGCATCCATTTTTCAAGATGGCCGCCAAATTGACCTGCTGATAATGATTTATCTCACAGAAATTCATCTACTTTTTTTTTTGAGTGATCTTGGTGTCAAATTATGTTTTCTCGCATGCTGGATCTAATTTTGATAGTTTGAACAATTTTTAACTGCAATAAGGCGGCCATTTTTCAAGATGGCTGTCAAATTTACTCGCGGAGAATGTTTTTCTTAAGGAAATGCATGTACTTGGTCAATTTGAATGTGTGATGTAGAGTTATATGTTTTCTTGTTTGCTTGATCTTACTCCCTGGCTGTCCGCTGAGTCTTTGCTTTGTGTTTTTTGCGGCTTCAGAGTCCAAAGTTCCAGTTCTAGCACCTGGTGTTGGATATGGAGCTTGTCATATTCCTGCTTATCCGGTCTTTCAGGGAAGGAAACTTTGGACTACTGATCCCCTACTCGACCAAGTAGATGCATTTCTATGAGATAAATCATTACCAGCAGGTCAATTTGGCCATCTTGGATTTTCAAGTGGCCAATCGTTCATATTTGCCAAGCGTCCCCTCGGGAATCATCATGCCAAATGTGGTGCTTGTATCACTATTTGCATGATTTTCCCACTATCCGCTTCACTATGTAGTTAAGAGTAGAGCGTTTTATTTATTTGATTCCTGCCATCTCTTGCTTCACCCTCCAGTCCAGAGGGGGCGGTAATGCGCATCTTTGCCTACCGCCAATAAACACTGAAGAAGAAGAAGAAGAAGAAGAAGCAGCAATAGAAGAAGCAGGAGACACGTTTCCTCTGAAGATGACCACCCTCCAGTCGCTGAAGTCTTTCATCCAGCAGCGTCTTTCCGTGGCGGTGGAGGAGATCTCCGGTCTGCTGGAAACAACCATCTGTAACTATGAAGAGGAGATCAACCGGCAGCGCAAGATGCTGGAGGACGAGAGGACTGAGTTCCTCATCAACAAAGCAGGTCTCAACAAGTTTCTCCTCAATGTGTTGCTGTCGTTAAACTCACAGGTCTGTCTCGGTTCAACATTATGTTCAAGGTGCTGCGTTTAAACCAGGGGACTGAAGCTAGTTAGAGTTAGACAACATGTACTTTAGTCTCCCTTTAGGCTGCAGCAAGCCACACCAGGTTAAGACCGGAAGTTGAGCATTAATGGCCTTCAGAGTAAAAGTGTGAAATGAAACAAAGGTGAATAATGTTGTTTTATTGGCAGTTCACAAAGGGCTCAGTCGCATCAATCGCAAACGAATTTGTCGTTATGTCTTAGACGAGTGCTAGTCTCCCACATTACGACACGAGGCCTTCCAAGCAACGATGTTTGGATTTACTGTGAAGGAGATGACACCGGAAGTAGTTCCGAACCTGCGAAAATCCAAAACAAGACGACACAAGTCTGTCTCTGCTACTCAGAAGTCCGCTTATTATCGGCGACTTTGGGCTTGTTTTCCTAAAAAGTCGCTCACAAATATTGGTAGTCGCGGTTTGCGTTTTTTTGGGCTTGTTTCTGGAGTGTAGTAGTTGCTTGTTTGGGCTCCTGTCTCTCCTCTATAGCGGTCTAGTTTGTCCTGTTGTAGGATCCGCACAGCACCCAGATCCCTCCGCCATACACACTGATACAGGGGTTACACCTCTGGAGGACTACAGAGAGAGGAGATGATAGTGACATCATCAGTGTGTGCAAACACGTCCCAGAATGATGCATGTTTTTGGGATACAGTATAAATATAGTACACACAGCATTTTTAGCTTCATAAGATGTTGAACTATGTTGTATGTATGGAGCTGTAATGTATGCAAACAACATGCAGACTGCATACAGATTTACAGCATCTATTCATCAACATGAACCTTATTTCCTCCTCTGTCTATCTACAGCACCCATTTATCATATATCAGACTACATTGTGTTATCTAATATGATAATATAGGCTACATTTACAAAAGGATTAGACACTTCTGAAGACTGAAATGTATATTTCACTGAGTCTACTATCCCAGCTAAGATGTACTACATATAGTAGGGCTACTAGAGTTGTTCAGCTGGACATGTGGCAACTGTTGGATAATGTAAGAGCTTGTCCAAACATAATAAAATGAGTTTATATTTAGTTTAGTTTGCTAATAGCTTGATAATGTAATGAACTGGGACTGGGTTCGTTACTTTATAACAGATGGATCTTTTTACAGGTTTATTTGGAAAGATAAAAGTTTAAAAAGGTGACATTACAAATAGAACATGTGCAAACACACTTTAAAAACAGATGCACGTACAGCTGGCGGTACTGTGAGGTGGTCGGTTTATTATTATCACGGTGTGTTTCTGTGTAACTTATCGGAGGATGTCTCTCTCATTCAGCAGCCTTGTTCCGTCCCGTCATCCACCTCTTTCTTCTTCCTCACCGCGGACGGCCAGGAGCTCCCGCACCTCAAAGTCTCTCCACATATCCGTGTTGTTCTCGTCCGTCGTTCACAGACTGTGCGGCCTCATTTGCAACCGGATAGGTTTGTCCCGCCCCGTTTGTTAGCGACCCTGGTCCGTGCCATTCGCATCGAAACCAACCCTGTTCTGACCCACCTCTCGACCTGGGTCGCAAAAGGCGAGTCAATCAACGCGGGGTTAACCCTTTCATACACACAATCAACCCTGGTTGAGTCCTCGGTGTGAATTAGAGTGTTGTTGCGGGACAAATATTTGCGGAGTTGATGGAGTTTAGTTAACAATGCCAGGTACTAAGTGGGCAAAATATGGCAAAAAAGTATTACAAAGACGGGGAAAAAGAGAGAGGACTTTAAGATTGATACTTTTTTTGTAAGTGTGGTATACAAGCACGTCATACCGAACTGTTTAGACGAGAAAGCCAGAAGCCGTTAGACTTGTGAACAGCCACAGTACAAGGAATGGTCAGTTCACCATGCATATAGACTGATAAATGACCTTTTGACCTTTTGCACTTTAACCTGTGTCAGCTATTGCTGCTATTAATCCTGTGTATGTCTTTTAACACATTTTGTCTCTTTTCTTGAGAAAAGAGAGATATTAATTGGTAAGCAATTAAAAAAAGAAAACATTTACCTCTGTCAATGTATAACAGCTTTTGTGTTTCTTTCACAGATATGCAACAAGCTATGAGATTTCGAGTCATCATCGATCATGATATCAAGAAGATAACTTTCCAAAATGGCATCCCGTCGTCTGTGGAGGACATGATTAAAGTGTTTAAACAAGCTTTTTCCATCACCACGGAAATAGGTCTTCAATACAAAGATGCTGACTTTGATGACTTCTTCACACTAACCTCTACAAGTGACCTCAAGGACAAAGACACGGTCAAAGTAGTGCAGGTGCATCCAGGCATAATAACGACCACGGTTCATCAGGAACGCAACCCCGACACATCTGACGTGTCGTCTGTAGACGATCTGATCTCTGTGGATTCACAAGACACTATGATCCACATTCCCCCTGTCATTGAACGGCACAACTTGTGGCCTTCCGTCTTTCCTATTCCAACCTTCTCCTACAACACCGAGATGGCTTTGAGGCAAGGTAACGAAAAGTTCCTCAAAGATGGAACTCTGCTGACGTCGCCCAGCGTCAAATCGGACATCCTGGAGCGCCTGGCGGAGGCCATGTTTTCCTACACGGCTTATCCCAACGATCCACAGAGGGCTGCAGTCGCACAGGCACTAATAGAGAAGCATCCCTGCCTGAGGGAGCCCGGCTCTTATAACGGATGTTACGGGTGGCAGCAAAGCCTAAAATACAAATGTGCAAACTACCGGAGCAAACTTAAAGCACACGGAAACCCCGAACTGCTAATAAATACGATGAAACACAAGCAGGAGGGCGACAGGAAACCTGCCAAAAATATCAAGAAACCCAGGAAATCTGAGGTGAACTACCTCCCCCCACATCCAGCCGGTGAAACGGATGACAGCCTGGAGAACGTGAGACTCAAGCTCATCGCATCGAGCAAGACAAAGGACAATGTTCCGATGATAAACGACATGATGTGCAGAACGTACAGCTGCAGAAGAAGAGAAGTGGTTGGCCAGGCCATGCAGGTGACAGAATTTAAAGAGAGATGGCCTGCCCTCTTTGATCCGTTGCAGGTAAAGAAACTAAACTCTGACTCAGTATTGGATTACATTATATGGGAATGCGCCTGTGTAACTAGTAAGTAGTTGACATAAATCCTGTCTTCCAGATAAACGAGGAGTTCCGAAGGTGCAACACTATTCCCCTGGAGTCGACATTTATCTCCCAGCTGGACAGGTACACGCCCAAGTTCCTGGAATTATTCAGCTCAAGGGGAGGAGCTGTTGGACAGCGCATGAAGAGTGTGTTGATTGAACTGATACAGGTGAGTAATCAATACATTGATAGGGTTGATCTAGATTTGTTTTGTTTTAACCTCCTTTACTCCACCCTTCTTTACCATGGAACCATTTTTATCTTTTTTTAGGGGGTCTTTAGTGGGTGAACATCATCTGAACGCTGGGAACCTGAACATTAATTTGAGATGCAGCTCAGCACTGTGTCTCAAGTTGTTCTAGTCATTCATAAGAAATAAACATTGTTTTGTTTTTTGTTTAGGCGCCTATTCATATGTTGAAAGTTTAGAGTGTATAAGGGCTTAGAACATTTGTGTTGTGTAAACTGCTCATAAACCCCCTTATTTTCAATCTAGCTAGGAAAGCCATCCATCCTCTGAATGCTCTAGGTCTCTAGTTTGTGGCTGTAAAGTTTCATGAGGCTGTGATTATCCTAGAGGTCACAACAGGTCATTTTATACAGTGAGGTCAAGTTTAAAAAAATGAAATGGCTCCTCTGGGGACTAACATCATCACACATGAATACAGTTGGGCTCATTGGATCCACAAGAGTCTCAGCTTTACAGTGATACCCAATTTATGTAATTCAAGACTGTTTAGTGACCCCAGGATGCAGAAATATTCAAACACACCATTTTTAGAATAGGTGGAAATGTCTAACTGAAATTTTGTTTTTTAAACTGTCAGAGGTCAAAAGACCTTTTGAAAATGGCCATGCCAGTTTTTCCCTCACCACAATTTAGCCTAAGTTTAGAGTGATATTTAGCCTCTTTCCCACAAGAGAGCATGACATGGTTGATAAAAATGGATTCCTTGGGTTTTTCTAGTCTAATCATAACAATACCTTCACTCTAGCTCTAAACTAGCTGAGCCTGTTTCTGAAAGACAGTAGAGCTGGCCAAGGAGTTGAAGAGGTTAAATAACTGTTGAAGACATGTTGTTGGTACATGTCATTCACTGCTCATAGCTGCCTAATGAAATCTAACTATGAGGTGAGAGAGAGTGAAACAAGCTTTTATTGAAGAAGTGACAGAGGAGAGAGGTGCAGATTGTGTTTTTATTCATGTTTCAATGATCAACTGTAGGACCCACATGCCTCGGTGGTGAAGAAGAGGGATGTGACTCTGAGATGCCTTATTGAGTACTTGGGAGAGAGTGTGCAGGAGCTCATTTCTGACTACTACGTAAGTATTGTCCTAATTACTGTTTTATTTTAAGTCTTATCGTAGTTTTTCGACATTAAGCTTTTTCAGCCAATTTAATGTAGATGAGATGTTTTACTTGCCCGATAGTCAAACTTCCATGTGGAAATGGAAGGCCTACGTAACACCCACCACTAGTGCTGGCTAAGAAAATGACAATCACGGAGTTAACTTTAAAGAGTAGAAGCTTTAATTACAGAAGTTTAGCTTTACAATTCATACCCCCCCCCCCCACCTTAACCTACTCACTGTTTAAACCCCAGCTACACTAACAGGGCAGGGCTGAATTACACACCGATACACACTGCAATCAAGGCGTTTACACGCTAAAGGAATTCACCCATTTATAAGTCACACGTGATCGATTTCAATGCAAACGACTTGTCTGACCATTTAGCTGTCTGACTGGGATTCGACCTGAGTTAGGTTATACAGGTTGGAAAAGAAGGCAGATTGACGAATGAAACAAAACAAAACAAACCACAAAAGTAAAGAAAAGAAACTAGTCCGCCCCAAGGAGCAATACTCGTGTGTTTTTGCTTGCTACCGGCCAGAGCGGACTAGACAGCAAATAAACCCTAAAGAAAAACAAACGCGAACAAAAACAGCCCCACGGCAAGAGCAGCTGATGCTCTGCAGAGAAACAAATATTAACAATCTTAAAACACTTTATTATCAATCATTAAAATACACGCCAATTAAATATTAAAACACTACACAACTAAACTCGATCTACTTTCCTTCCGACTACCAGCCGCCTTCAACACACGTGTAATTTTAATGGTCAGCCTACTCATACAAACACAACTCTGGAAGTACTTTTCCTTCGTCTCCTCAGTTATGCATGTTTATTAAAAAATGTAAACCCAGCAGGAGAAAAAATGAAATGGAATTAAATAAGGATAACAAAGTGAAGGCCATTAAAAGTCCATTGAAAGTCCTTATAGTCCCCAACTGGAATCAACGGACCCTGTAGACACACCCAGATTTCACATGACCACTATTCATATAATCCCTACAAGATGAAAAAGCTTTAATAGGCGCTGTAGTTTCACAATCATTACATTACATTGATTAATAATACAATCTGACATTTTCCCCAAATAATTCAGCCTAATGTATACATACAGTGTATGGAGGACCACAAGTCACGTAAATAGTAAAGTATTTCATTAATGAATTAATAACTAGTTGTACAATAAAAATATACATTATAAATGTGTTTACAGATGGACCGCTATATCCTATGTGGCTAATTTGCATTTATTTGCCTCGTTTCATTAGTATTTTGTAAATGATGTACTTATTGACTGTTTTATGGTGTTTTTGTAAATCCCTTTTTAATTTGAACTATTTATTGATGGATTAATATTTTATTTATAAATTCTTTTCATAATTCATCTTTTTTTGCCCATTAAAATGTCAAATAATTAAATACTTTGTAATTTTGTCCATTTATTCATAGATTAATAAATTAATTTGTAAACACATTTATTAATGCCTATTTTTATTATACACAGTTATTAATCAGTTAAATGCTCTGTTACTATTTACGTGGCTCTTGTGGTCCTCCATAACAGTGCAGCATGTACACACTCTAGTAATACAGTGAAACCTTTTGAATAGTTTTGACTATTTAATCTCAACACATTGGATTTGAAATAAATAAATGAATGACTGTTTGCATGTTTTATAGAGAACAGCGGAGGATAAAGTGCATCATGACCTTAAAACCCAGAGTATGAGGATCTACGTTTGCCACAAGCCGGACGCAGTGGGCATCATCATCGATGGGAGTCCAGTGCTGACGGGTCTGGATAACATGTCTCGAGCCTGCTGCCTTCTACTTGGCCTGACCTACGCCCTAAATCTGGACTACCCTCCCAAACTTGCCAAAACTTTTGAAGTCTTTCAAAGACTATTTGTAGGACTCGACACGCTGCAGCCAAAACCAACGTCCAAGTACATCAGCCTGAAAAACAAACTGCTCACCTGAACGACCGCTGTGTGTTTTTGGGCTGCTCATTCAAGGCTGTGTTTACTTAATGTGTTACATTTAGGAGTTGTAAAGGTGTCTGGTTATTTAATAAGGATTGTGTTGAATGTTCGTTGTTTGTAAGAACTGTGTTAATGACAAAGGGTTAAAACATTGAGCTGTAATTCAGAATTTTAAGGAAGTTAAAACTGGACACCTTTGACACAAATATCCACACCCGTTCCGGTTATGACACCTCAGTAATATGTAATAAGCGGTCCCTTTCTCAGTTAGGGCAGTTCAACCAAATTACCAAAGAAAAGAAAGATTACGAAAGGTTTCAGCTGTTCTTGCTGAGAAGGCATGTTGTATAAGCTCTGAACGTTTTCCAATGAGGTATTTTTTTACTTAACGAGACGAGGTCTACTGTAGCTCAAAGTTTTATTTTTACACGTAGTAAAATTATTTTTTTACGATTATCTCGGAGGGGGAAAATAATACAGAAACACATTTTGAACATATTTAAAAATGACTACTTTTATACATTTTGTAAACTGATATTTCTGTTTAGGGGGGTGACTGGGGAGAATGAACCACTACTGGTTTACATATGTAAATAAGTCCATTAATAACAGTTTCAAGTAATCCAATTTTTTCCACTCGCAGTATATTGATCTGTGCGCATTGATTGGTAAACCAAGCGCATGGTTGATCAATCACAGATCTGGCCGGGGACTGATTGATCAGAGCACCCTTAAATAAAAATAAATAATTTAAATAGCTCTAAATCAAAACCTTTTTCCCCCACAGACAGGCTGAATGGTTCGATCCTCCTACTGAACGACGACAGTACATTTACTGTCATCCTACAGCAGGAGGATCCAACAGTTAAGTGTAGCCTACTGAATCTTTGCTGGATTCTGGAGACATGGTCGATATGATATTTCCAGTGGTCATCTAATTTCAGGCCCCCGTGTCTATATACTGTATGCGCTGATCATGTCAGAATGTGTTCAGTTCAATTACTCAGCTTTCAACCAGTAATGATCTCTGTTATAATATTATTGAGTATTACTTGGATAAAAGTTTCTATACGAAAATCTAAAGATCAATTCATGTTTAAATAACATCAAGGCTTATGATTATCCTAAACTGAACTGAGTCCCCGTTTAACTTTGACAAAGTTGTTGTATCCTCTCTGCCAGTTGAAAGCAGTGGAGGATCCTCGTTTTTTCTCTCTGGAGCTCTTCAGGACTCACTTGGCCTTCCAGCTTTGCAGAGAAGTTGACCAGGTCCTGCATGAAGAGGCCCACGGCCCCTCTAGGTGCCGGAGGGATTTCGGTCAGAGTGCAGGAGTCAAAGCGAAAGTTGATGTTCTTGTCCCTGGGGAGGCCCGGTCCCCGTTCCTCGATCCATGTCAGAGGTCTAGAAGGACACGGATGAAATTAATGTTTAAAGGGATTCTTAAATCTGTAATTTACCTTTATCTTTACCTTAAAGTTTCCCTTTTACTGTCATGACAACCAAGGGATGGCAGAGACTGGAAAACATCTCCTTTAAACATGTTGCTAATATGGCAGTTCCACAATGAATGATATATCAAGATGGTTATGATGCAACCACAACCAACTAAACCATGTTTTACACCAATAAAAGCACATCCAACACTGACATCTGATGATCAACTCAAAACTTTCTGGTTTCTGAAAAACTAACTTCAACCTGTAACTGGACTTTGGAGTCACACCGTCTGTGAGCTCGAGACAATTCTGACCAAGAGAAACGGATATTTAACAATGAGTCCACAACACTGTTATTGTGAAACATTATCCACATACTGGATGTATTTGGGGTGTCACGATATACCAATGTCGACGATAACCGTGATATCTATAACATTTTTTGATATTGAATAAAACAGCTTGATTCATGAAATGTAACAGGCATCTCACAAACGGTTAAAACTACTACCAACATAATCCACCATGTTCTCAACAGACATTAGAAACACTAACAAAAAGTAACATTTGCATTTTGGAACATAAAACAGCAAACGTAACAAGACTCAGTCCAGCACTGCATGATGGGAAATGGGAAATCCTTCTACCATAGCTTAGCAGTGAGCAGACGGTGGTGAGGAGCGGTCTGAACACAGGGTGCACATCATTATGCCTGAACCTCCATCAACATACCGACGGCGCCACAAGGGGCACAAAGCGCCCATCTTGTTAAGGTCAAAGTATGTAAACAAACTATGACGTATGCTCCCAGTGACCGGAGAGGTCAGGAAACGGTCGCTCAGTTCTTCTTTCTCTTGTTTCTCTCTTCTTTTCTGAGCCTGACTTTTGACGACTGGCCATTTTTCTATTTATAGTTATTTATAATTATTTAATTCTTAGTGAGATTTACTGTTTCAGTGCACTGATGTTATTTTTGGACAATATATACTCACCGGCCACTTTATTAGGTACACCTTGCTAGTACCGGGTGGCCTTCTGCTGCTGTAGCCCATCTGCTTCAGGGTTGGACGTGTTGTGCGTTCAGAGATGGTATTCTGCATACCTTGGTTGTAACGAGTGGTTATTTGAGTTACTGTTGCCTTTCTATCATCTCGAACCTCTCTGCCCATTCTCCTCTGACATCAACAAGGCATTTTCGTCCAAACAACTGCCGCTCACTGGATATGTTCTCTTTTTCGGACCATTCTCTGTAAACCCTAGAGATGGTTGTGCGTCAAAATCCCAGTAGATCAGCAGTTTTTGAAATACTCAGACCAGCCCGTCTGGCACCAACAACCATGCCACGTTCAAAGTCACTTAAATCCCCTTTCTTCCCCATTCTGATGCTCGGTTTGAACTTCAGCAAGTCGTCTTCACCACGTCTAGATGCCTAAATGCATTGAGTTGCTGCCATGTTGTTGGCCGATTAGCTATTTGTGTTAACAAGCAATTGAAAAGGTGTGCCTAATAAAGTGGCCGGTGAGTGTATATATGCAATGGAGACAGGATATTTTACAGTTTAACTATAATATATTAATTAATTTGGCAAAAAAAAGAGACAAAAGGCACAATTAACAAAGTTAAAGATGAATTTGACAGCTTTATTATTATTTTTTAATTTTCTATAGATATTGCGATAATAATTGGCCATGATAATCGTATAGTGAAAATCTGATATTGTTGGTTTTAGTCTTTTCATGGGATTTTTGGACTATTTATTGCATCACTGTGGTAGACATACAGCACATGTGCTCTCTTACTTGTTGTCAGAAGTCTGCAGCTTTGCAGTCATCTTGCTGTAGTTGTTACCAGGGTTTTCCTCTATGGTTGCCGCGGTTACTGACAGCTCACCGAACAAGTCAACCAACCAGGTGAGGCGAGCAATTCCACTGAATGCTAGGAAACCAAAATCAGGCTTCAGGGCTCCACCTTGAACGAATTACAGTGTACACACATTATTGTTATTTCCTTATTGACATTTAGCTTGTTGAGTGGTTCTTTTTGCAGCAAACTTTCACATTAGATTGGTGTTAACCTGACTGTACGTTGAGAGCGTTTTCAGCACAATGTACAGCATGACATTTGATATGAAAATATTTTAAATACAAAAAAGTTTAAAATGGAGATAAACGTTGTGGTTAAAGCTGTGTCACAGTTATCACAGATATACGTACACTCCCGTCTCTTACCTGTGAAATGAAGAGTACCTTCCTGCAGGACTTTTCCCTCGACCTCTCTCTTCAGTACTTTGTAGTTTTCTGACAGCAGCTCGATGTGTTCCTCATGGAGAATCACTCCTGACACGCACATACACACACACACACAAATGTTTACTGAGATAGCAGAATGAGATGTGTTAAAGCTTCAGTAAGCAGAAATGTTTTTGGCATCATTGGGCAATAATTCCATAACAACCTTTCAGCATATTGTAATTCAAGTGTTCTGAGAGATAACTAGACTTCTGCTCCTCCTCATGGCTCTGTTTTCAGGCTTTAGAAAATCTAGCCAGTGACGGGAGACTTTGACCAATCACAGGTCATTTCAGAGAGAGAGCGTTCCTATTGGCTGTGCTCTGGCTGGTGGGCGGTGCTTGGTATTTCCTCAACTGATCTCAACATGGCCGCCGGGTCACAAACTTTCTAATTTTACATCTAAACAGTACACTACAAGGTGATTCTGAAAACATTTGAGCAGAGAAATAGGCATTACAGTAACAGAATATTGATTCATATTTGATCAGCGCTGCCTAGTTTGACCGTTTGGTCGGAGTTTGTGAGTGATTGACAGCTGCTCAGAGACGGCAGGCTCCAGATCAGCTCTGATTGGTTGTTTTCCTCCGGTCTGTGAAATCTTAGAGATGCCATTAGGAGCACCGGAGGACACAGAGGCACATGATTTTCTTTCAGATTACCTGTCTCATGCACTACTGTGAGGATATAGTGACCGTTTTATAAAAATAACTTCTTCTTTTTTTATCATATTTGCTCCATTTCTACCCACTGCTGCTTTAACTGTGAGTTGGGCCTGTGTGTTTTTATAAAAATGTCACTGAACCCATGCAGGGGGCCAAGCACTGATCTGAGGATGTAGTCATTTATGAAGTGCAATCAGGAGCACTGAATCTTCAGCCCAGGTTTTTTTCGTCAAAGTGGAAAATGTTGTTCAGTAACCCAAAAACATTCCATCAATAGTTCTGATGACGATACTGAGTCTGAAACAAATACATTTACTTCCACGGCTAAGGAGATGTGTTACGGCTGAAATACTGCACAGAACTCTACTTGAAAGTATTTGTCTGAACTGTCCTGGCTGGTGGTCATCTGGTCTTCACCCTACCCAAGTTTATCTCACGTGAAGTAGATCAGCATACATGTACGAGTACATACTGTACATGTGAGTACTTACATATATTACTATAAATTAGTATTACCTTTTTCCTGGGCAAAATCCCAGAGCTCCGCAGCAGACTTGTAGTTCATGGTCATGGGATACTCGACACAGACGTGTTTCCCTGCCTGCAGAAAGGTTCTGATGAGACAGGAGGAGGGAGTTTTCTTCATCAAAATTGGTAAAAGAAAACTTATTTTGATTAGAAACTAAGTTGTTTCTCAATAGATTTGTAAAAAACGTTAAAATAACAGATCCGTAAATTTAAACAGTACGACCGTATGTGTGTGACTTCAGTGAGTTTCCGACAGACAGTGTGTGTGTGTGTGTGTGTGTGTGTGTGTGGCGTTATAGCTGTGAACATAGGTGTAGCAGACAGTGTGTGTACAGTTTATTTGTCGGTGAATAAATGCTATGAGGCTACGACTCCTCCGCTCAAGCTTGATTACCTGACGTTGTCCTCATGCGACGCATTCTCAGTGCAGATGAACGCCACGTGAATGTCTTCTCTGCTCACAGCCTCTTCTAATGAGATCTGACTCACTCCCTGCTGATCGTCCAGGCTTCTCCTGTTGACAAAAAACACCTGTCAGGATGATAATGACGAGAATGCTGCTGTGATCACGTAAACACAACGCACTGTTGGCGGTTTATTAGGTCTACCTAGCTAAAATGAATGCGGTCTAATCCAACCGCCCTGCAAAAAATGAGGGCGGTACCCAAATCATGATATTCAGAGTCTGCACTTCTGTTGATGATGCGGTATTTCAATTTGTCATGTGCTTGTGGTTCATGCTTTTTCTTATTTACAGATATTTAAGAACAAAATGTGTCATGATGAGTCTGTGTGAGTGTTGTTTTTACGCCTCAGCGTCTCCGGGTGGACTCTTCATCTAGTTATCCTTTATAGGCTACTTTGTTTTATCTATTATGACTTTTTGCTTGCTTGTTGACTAATGGTGATGTAACGGACTGTAGTTGATCCGTACGGATTCACACGCATGTGAACCGTGTTTTAATTACACAGTTTAACCATCATAGTTTGAAATAAATAAAGTTTTACTGCCGATTGTTATCGGCCGATATTCAGTACAAATATGCGATAGGGAGATCGGCAGTAATGCTTTCTAGTCACCGATCCCCGATGATGCTACACTGTGAACAACAATCCATGTTGAAAACTTGAAATCAGCAGCAACAGAGCTACACAGAGTTTCCATTTAGTTACACTGTGGTGCCTTCAGTGTTATTCAGTAAAAATGAGTATCTGGCGAAGGTAAATTATAACATCTTATAAATCATATGTAATCTTGTAAAATGTAGTTTTAAAGTACATAATAGAGAGGGACCAGTAACTTATAATACCACTTTTCTCCTCATCCCCCTGTTGCACATTATTTGCATAAGATCCCCTTAAAGAAACATCATAAATGTATGTACAAGAACACATATTCCTGTTCCATTGTGAATGTCATTGGTTTAGAGAGGATGTATGAGCAGAGATGCATCCTTTTCACATGCTTTTACACGTGACAGGCACAGAATCAGCTGACAGAAGGACTTTGTGCCGCTCTTCCTCAGTTGCTGCTCCAGGCCATGTCCTGTGTAACCTATGCCCCCTATGCTTAGGATGATTATTATTGCTTGTGTTTATCTGTACATGCTGGGCAGCATGTGTGGGTTACCTGGATATGAATCCTTTGACATTGAGTTTCTCTGCAGGACTGCCAGGTAGAGGAGTTAACATGTCTCTAATCCTCACCCAACCTGCTGTGCCAATGCCAACAACCACCGCTCCAAACATACTGCCTGAGAAACAAAGAAAAAAAGATGAAAGAGTAGTTAAGTGAGTGGAGTTAAATCAGGTGTCCAGGATATCAAAAATATAAATATTGATAGCCAAGTTTTATATTTTAAAACCATTTTATCTCATGACTTGCCCATGTGGGTAAAACCAGCAGAGAAAAGAAAACAAGTAGATCAGAGCATCATAGAAACACCAGACGTTAACACATGGATTCCCCTTTAGCTGCCCAATTCGTAGAATACAATCATGCCATTTCATCTTCACATCTGCTTCATAGGCATTGAAAATGTTTCTCTCCTAAGAAGAGGTGCTAATTAAGATAACTTGGTACTTAACACGGGAATCATACTTGATCTACCGGTTAAAAACCATAACCTCACCGTCAACGCAGAAGCTGTTACCAAATGCTCTTTGTTAACTTATACAGATTCTTCAATGTCGAAGTGTCCTTGGGCAAGATACTGAACCTCAAACTGCTCCTGAAGGCTGAGTCACCGGTGTGTGAATGAGTATGTAGATTAGATACTGACGGGCAGGTTGGCACCTTGCATTGCAGCCTCTGCCATCAGTATATGAACGTGTGTGTGAATGGGTGAATGCTGACATGTAGTGTAAAGCCCTTTGAGTGGTCGGAAGACTAGAAAAGCGCTGTATAATTTGACCATTTACAGGAAGCTGTTGTAGCTTGACTTTGTCCAATCTGCCCTAAATGACACCACATTGTTGGGTCATACATTGAATTGATAGGAGATGTCCCGCCCTAAGGGAGGACGAGGACCTGCCGTCCTCCTCTACCCCCCCACGATGCCCACAACCACTTCACACACACAGGCTGCTCTTTCCCCTCTGCCCTGCAGGTGTCGCTGTTGACGCATTTTAATCATTCGTTCATTAATTATCCGTAACCGCTTAACCGGCTTAATTCACACCTACGGGACATTTAGAGTCAACAATTAACCTAACCTGCATGTCTTTGAACTGTGGGAAGAAACCGGAGAACCCGGAGAAAACCCACGCTAACACAGGGAGAACATGCAAACTCCTCACAGAAGGACCCCAAGCCGGGTTTTGAACCTGCGACCCTCAATGAAAGCCCGCACCCTCCAGACTCGCGAACACTTTCTTTCCCTGGGCCATACGGACACTGAACAAAAAATAAATCTGTGCAATATTAATACACTGAATGTGAAATACATTTGTCTGTGCAATATATCCTTGACGCAAAATACACCTCAAGTGCAACTTTGTTTAAATTTTATTTATTACATCTACTCTACCTATTTTACAAGTGCAATTACCTCTGTTTACATTACATCTATTTTTATATTTTATACTTCTAGTGTAACACTTCTGTTTTTATTTATTTATTACATCTACTTTACCTATTTTATTCACTTTATAACTGTGTGTGTTTTACCTGTTATATGTTTTATCTGCCTCGTCTTGTCAAGTATTTGTTTTTAAAGCACTGACCAGAATTGGCAATTGTGAATCTCGTTGTATTTAATACAATGACAATAAAGCTTTCTATTCTATTCTTGCTGTGAGGCCATAGTGCTAACCACTATGGATTTTTTCCAAAGAAGAAAAAAAAAACATTTTATAAATGATACTGAGATTTAGTAATGGTTTATTTCAACCAATCACTCTTTTTTCATATTTTGGTCTCCCTCTTGCCTCTCAAAAAATAGAGGAGCAGCCTCCACTGGTTGGTATCCAACTTCAATTAAAAAAAACTGACGTTTAACTTTAAATCATAAAGTGCAATTCAGGTCACAGGTTCACACCTGAGAACATGCAGTTTATGCAAAGCATCCAGGCTTCTAGCTTTGCACTACTTTTGTTTGACACACTGCTACCAGTCTACTATAGGCTCTACATGTGCAGTAGGTTGAACCATCCAATGTCACTTTTAAATGTGTGTTCAGCCATATCTTGCTGAGCAGGCAGACAGTCAATGAAGGTAAAGCCCAGCTACAACAACACACATGACACAGTGTGTTAGGTAGTGTAGTGTAGTGGTGGCAGAGGATGAGCTCAGCTGGCTCCTACATCATGACCATACTAGATATTACTACACTGTAAAAGATGTGGTGCTGCTAAGCTGTAAAAGATGCCCCATTACAAAAGAGTCAGAGGCTCAATCCGGACACAATGAGAAGCTTTATCAGCCAGTCAGAGCTCCACTGCTCCAGAGTTCAGTCACATAACCCTGCTCAGTCATCTCACAACATGTTGTGGTATCAAAATGGTCAAAACTCGAGCTCAGCTGGAGTCCATCATCTCCATCTGACCGGAATCACAAAGACACAGCTGACCACACACAATACGGTAACGTTACACAACCTGAAGGACATCGCGCTGCTCTCTTACCGGGTCTGATGGAGCTCACTCAGGGATCACACGAAGAAATCTGTTGCTGCTGTGCGTAAAGAGAAGTTACCTCGTTAGGGATGGTTTAACAGCCTGTCTGCAGCCAGACCAGCAGCATGAGACTGACTGACTGAATGGGAGACTGAATATGTAACTGACCGGGCGTGTGAGTGTGTGACCGGGTGAGGAGCGCTTGCTATGCTGCAGCGGTGAGACCGGCTTACTCCTGGGAGAGGGGCGGAGCTGTTTTAGGCACCTCTTCATCATCATCAAGATTCAAGATTCAAGGTTCAAGCCCTTTATTCTCATTGTGTAGTACAACGAAATTAGATTGTGACAATCCCATAGGTGCTAATGAAAAGATAATACAATAAAGAATATAAAAATAAAATATGTTTATTGATGAGATTACAGTTTTGCCAGATTATTGCACAAAGTGTCTGTCAGATAATTATATAATTATTGCACAGAGTGATCAGCATGTTATTGCACATATCCGTAACAGTAGATTTACACTGAATTTCACTGAATATCATAATTTCATTTAATTTCTAAATGTATTTCGAACATGTAAAATAAAAAAATTAAAACATTAAAAAAGAGAATAATCATACAAAGAAGTGGACAGACAGAAAAAAAGTAATATTTACATACAATGAAAAGCATAAGCAAAATAAATGGTCAAACACTTGATGCTGTGGTTTACATATTGGAAAAGGAGTGAGAAGAAGTACAAATGTATTTAATCCCACCCCTTTCTCCATAAATCATTCATTGATAATTAATCAGCTTCCTTATTGAGCTAAACATATACTCTAATTGATTCTCCTAAACTCGTCTAAATATAATAATTGTCATACAAAAATATAAATTAATTACTGATATAATTATCCTTATCAAAATATAAATTCATTATCAATCAAGAATACCAATTCATTACTTACGATGTATCTTAATCAAAATACAAATTCATTACTTAAATATATTTATCTTAATTATATTGACTAGTTGTTATCTTTCGTATATGCGCGTATTATTATTTATAATATACAATACGCACATGTAATACAATATGCAATATATATCTATATATATAGTACAATACACAGCATCTGACCATGCATATAAAATACAATATAAAATATGATGATTATACATTATTCTTATAATCATACACAAACAGATATATAGATACATATACTGTATACATATATATACAGATATACACACACACCTACTGCATACTGCATATACACATACATACATACTTGCACACATACACATATATACACATATATACATATTTACATGAATGTATCAGATCTGTATCATACTGTCGGAGATGTGTCATGTTTTTGTTCAGAGTTGACACCTGCTCGCTCGCCCTCATCCCCGGCTCTCTGAAGCTCTGGTACCTGGCTTGTTACCATGTGTATAATCAGTTTTCACTTTATTAATTCGCTAATGGGCATTAGCCCACCAAAAATGATGTAATGTGATGTTATCATGGACGTAGGCTACGAATGTACATGTTCTGTTTGTTTATCAAATTGCTTGTGTAGGCTCTACTTAAATCTAAAACTGATTCTCATCGGGTCTTGTTAGATATAGCCCATGAAAGATTTGCATTCAAGCATTTTTGATGAATTTCTTTATTTATACCAGAAAATAAAAACATGTTAAGAAAAAACACATAGTCAACTTGCTTTGGATTATGTTCTTCTTGTACTGTAAAGTAAATGTGTCAACAACATGAACTCTGAATCAGCTTGAGACACACCAGGAGTTCCCCTGTCTGTAAAATAGAGATAAGATAGATAGAGATCTTCTACAAGCTGCTCCCTCTTGTTGTTTCAGTGAGGCTAGAGCACAGTGGAGTTTTTAGAGCCACCATAGAGCTGTTTCTATTTCTTTGAGTCTTATAAGCGGCCCATCATGACATATTTAGGCCCTGTTCAGACCTGGTATTAACATGCGTCCTCAGTGATCTGATCACAAGTGGACAGCTTTAAGTACGTGTGTAGTAATATCCTACATATTCGTGAATTTGGGTAAATTTTATTAACATTAAAATATAAAGTTATTGTCCCCGGGGACATTGCCACCTTTCCCAGGTAACAGAGCTTCAGAGAGCCGGCGATGAGGGCGAGCAAGCGGGTGTCAGCTCTGTGCAGAGAAACGGAATAAAAACACGACACATATTGGACAGTGCAATAATGCACTCCCCGAGCCTAGTCTGATATTCTGAAGATATGTAACCTATAGATAAGATATGGTTTAATAAAATACAGTTGTATCGACAAAATACAGTAGAGCACAGACGCCGTTTCAATGTTGCCAGGCGGACAAGCGCTCGCGTTTCACCTGAGGAGCGCAGAGACCTGCGGATCTCAGCGGGACATCAGTAGAGTAGGCGGTCCTTAATGCGGCCCAGGACACATTCACTACACACTGCTAAGAGAATGTGATTATGTGGCCCAGACCACCTCTGAATGTGGTCTGAGTGATCGGATCTCAATGCGCCTTGAGTGCGTTCACACCTGTACTTAAAGGGACTATTTGTAACTTTCAGAAATGCTTCTTAACAGCGACACCTGTGGCCGTGAAATCAACGAAAGTCAGCGTCGGGTTCGCGCTTGCTCGCTCTCAATATACCTGAACGAGCATCACTCAAAACAGTGAGGCGACACAAGTCAGCTAAAACCACAATATCACTCTATATTTCAGCTGCTTGGCAGTAATGTTAGCTGACCAGACGAAGGTCTTTCCATGAACATGATTTAGATCTGATCCTAGTGTTGGCTTTTCCTGCCTAAGTGCAGGCTGATGCAGCGGGGCTCTGCAGCGTGTCTCCCTACTCTCGCCGCCCGCAGCCAGAGAGAGCAGAGGAGACACCGGCACCCGGTCGGTAACAAGAAGACAACGTAAATCTCTGTACAGCTCTGTCACTTCACAAGACACGGAAAGCCTCTGTTGGTCTGGAGGAGCTGCAGCAGTTATTTCTGCACAAACGTCCCCTGTGCATTCACTAGATATTCTCAGAGCTAAACTAACTCTTCTGCAGTGTGGAGTGAACGCGCGTTCACGTCTAGAGGTGGAGCGAGCTGAGCTGTCTGAGTGAAGGCGAGCAGGCAGAGGAGGAGGGTACAGCGGCTGCACGCGAACGCGCATATGCGAGCGCGCATGTGTGACGACCCGCTACATTTATGCGCGTACAAAGTTACAAATAGTCCCTTTAAAGCTGTCCACTTGTGATCCGATCCACTGAGGACACATATTAATACCAGGTCTGAACAGGGCCATAGTCTACATTCCATGAACCAAATGAAGTCTAAATTTGGTGATTAGCATTTGAGCCACATCCTATTTTACAGTATGTATGAAAAAGGGTAATTTCTGAATTACATGACACTTTATCCCAGGTGTGTTTATTCTGTTACACCACTGTAAAAGAAGTTTTCAAAATATTGAGAAATATTTATGCAGCACAAGAGCTGTGCTTGTTATAGGTTCGCCGCTTCTTCAGTGGAGAAAACAGACGTCCCTTCAGCGTAGCAGATAAACATGTCAGGGCTCCTGAGGACCATCGCCAGCCGAGCTGGTCCTGTCCCACGGGGGACACACACAACAAGGAATAGATCGGCACAGTTCAAACTGCCATTGGATTGAGCGCGTTGTCCCCGTCCATTCTGGGACCAGCTGGATGGATCCCGGCCCCTTTGGAGGACTACTAGAAGAAAGACTAAAGTGGACATTTTGACAGTTTTTATACCCTTTTAGACATTATTTAATTATTCTGTTGCTTTCTAAAATCAAACATAATTTTTGAAATATAAATCCCTTTGGCAATATTTGTCTTCCATATCCTTTTTAATCAGCAGACACTGTAAATCATTATTATTTTATTCCTCATATCTTGTATCATCTTTTTCTGTTTCTACTTACGTGTGAACAGATTAATTGTCTCTTGTATGTGCGATATGATTTGTTGTGTTCATGTTAAATGAAACAACATAAAATAAAAATCATAAAATGAATGAATAAATGAATGAATGAATGAATGAATGAATGAATGAATGAATGAATGAATGAATGAATGAATGAATGAATGAATGGATAATCTCGGTATAGGAATACAGACGCCGCCTCCCCCAACAGAGCGGCACACACCGGTGTATTAATGGAGCGCACCCACATCCAATTGGCGACGATCCGTGTGACGTGTACGGATGTAGACAGAGCCGAGTGAGTCGTCCTACCCCCCATGGTCCTATCGCTGAAACACAACACAAGGTGAGAATGTCTTCAGATTTAGTTTCAATGAGCAACAACAGACAGTGTCGAAAATGTTCACCTGTAAGACACCAGAGCTGGAGAGAAGACAGACAGACAGACAGACAGCAGGTAGAGCTGCAGACACAGAGAGAGCAGCCACATGGAGATCAGCTGTGTGCTCAGTGAGACTCAGCAGGATGACTTCAGCATGACTCTATCAGATATGTATCACAGTTAGCTGCTGTTCTGGGCTGGATGCGCCTGCATGTCACACACGTTGTGTACTACAGTATGATGTGTTATAGACTAGTGTAGCCTAGTATACACTGATCAGCCATAACATTAAGACCACTGACAGGTGAAGTGAATAACACTGATTGATTATCAGTGGGGGGGATATATTAGACAGCTAGTGAACATTTTGACCTTTGAACTTTGTGTTGGGAGCAGAAAAAATGGGCCAGCGTAAAGATGTGAGCGACTTTGACGAGGGACAAATAGTGCTGGCTAGTCGACTGGGTCAGAGCATCTCCAGAACTAGGGCTCTTGTGGGATGTTCCCGGTCTGCAGGGGTCAGGATCTACCAAAAGTGGTCCAAAGAAGGAGAACCGATGATCCGGCGACAGGGTCAGACCCGAGGCTCATTGATGTACGTGGGAAGTGAAGGCAGGCCCGTGTTGTCTGATCCAATAGAAGAGCTACTGGAGCTCAAACTGCTGAAAAAGTTCATGCTGGTTCCGATAGAAAGGTGTCAGAACACACAGTGAGGAGCAGTTTGTTGCGTATGGAGCTGCGTAGCCGCAGACCGGTCAGGGTGCCCACGCTGACCCGTATCCACCGCCAAAAGCGCCTACAATGGGCACGTGAGCATCAGAACTGGACCACGGAGCAATGGAAGAAAGTGGCCCGGTCTGATGAATCACGTTTTCTTTCACATCATGTGGACGACAACGAGTTGGAGGTGTTGACTCGGCCTCCAAATTCTCCAGATCTCAATCTAATGGAGCATCTGTGGGATGTGCTGGACGAACAAGTCTGATCCACGGAGGCCCCACCTCGCAACTTCCAGGACTTAAAGGATCGGCTACTGACGGCTTGGTGCCAGATACCACAGCAGACCTTCAGAGGTCTAGTGGAGTCCATGCCTCGACGGGTCAGGGCTGTTTTGGCGGCAAAAGGGAGGACCTAATCAATATTAGGCAGCTGGTCATAATGTTCTGGCTGATCGGTGTATATCAGTGGTATGGTGAGGTATATAATGAGTCCAGCAGAGGGAGACAATGAGAGTCTCCAGTCAGCCAGACACTGTGGTGTAGCAGTGAAATTACGTTCATTCTAGAGTGAGTTTTTCCCTTCATCCTCATGCTAAAATCAACTGTGAATCCACATTTTAAAGCTGGTACTTTAAAATAAACTAATCCCCATGGGGAATTAAATCTTCTTCATTTAACACATCGAAACACCCCGTTGACAAACACGCAGCCATAAACCGGAGAGGCCCGAGGGCACATGGCTGTGATGATGTCGACTCTGACAACACTCTGGTTTCCAGCTGTCATTTTGCCAGATTTTTTCCTTCTTTGTGTTTTGGATTATTGCAGATAAATAAACTCTGTGGAAAGTTTGCTCCAGTTGGTGGCATGGCTTGGTTGTGGCTCGACTGTCAATATGGCGGTTGGGTCACAAACTTTCTCATTTTACAGCTCAACGGTACACTAAAATATGTTTATGAAAACAGAAAAGAAAGTCATTACAATAACAGAATATTGATTCATATTGATCAGCGCTGCCTAGTTTGACCGTCTGATCGGAGTTCACGAGTTTTGTGAGCAGTGATTGACAGCTGCCCAGAGACTGCTCCGCTCTGATTGGTTGTTTTTGTTTGGGGGAGGTGAAATCTCGCCATTAGGAGCGGTGGATTTTTTTTCAGATTATCTGTCTCATGCACTACTGTCAGGATATAATGACAGTTTTATCAAAATAACTTTTTATCATATTTGCTCAAAGTTACCAAATGCAGCTTTAACGTCATTTCATGAAAAGCTAAGTAATAGTTAAAATACGCTGTTTTAAATTTGATCAAAGGTTGAAGTTAAAGTGAACGTTATCCACAACTCACTTCTCCACAAATATTGCTTTGTGCTTTTAGTTGTAGCGTTACACAGAAATGGGATGTTAGCTAATCAGACATTCTGAATGAAGAATTCCCTTCATCAGTGCCTCTTTAACCCGTTTAGATCACATCCCCGGTCATATTGTGCACCTATTTAACAATATATGCAAAAGATGTTTCATCATCATCAATTTCTTCCTGTAAAACAAAATATGAAGTGTGCTTACATAAGCTAGTAAGAACCAATAATATCATGACATCTATTCATAAATCAATCTGCAACTTTTAGTGACAAGGGAGGTGTGTGTGTGGAGCCACAGTCCTCTGTAGCTCCGTACTGAGCTACATTCTAACGCTGCGTTGGCACCAAACGCAGAGTGATTTTTCGCCTTGTGTTATTCACGTGAGTTTGTCTGCCGTGTTCATTCGCAGAGGGGCTTACCTCCATGGATACCAACAGTTTCATCAACCAGGACCGAAATAACCACTATAGCTGCTCTGTACATGTTGAGGAAGTCCCAGACATGTCGGACGACCAAACGCCTTTGTGTCTGGGTTCGTAACATCATCTGGCGGCGCTCGGTGAAATTTCAGACACGTGTCCGTCTGTGCAGCTTTACAGGGAAGGAAGTAAAGATGAGGGTTTCCACCAGTCAACTGCAGCAGCTCGCCATCTTCACCACCCTGCTGACCGGGGGTGGGATCGGCACCATGTACTATCTGCTGCAGAGTGAGTACAAATGAGCTGTGTGTGTGTGTGTGTGTGTGTGTAAAGATACATTATAGGCCTACCAACCAGGTTGACTGATGTAAACAAAAAAAGGAAAAATCAAACAACTAAAAAAAGACGTGAATACAGAGTTGTGTTTCTCAGGTTCCACTGGCTGCACTCAGGTCATGACATGAGGTGATGAATTTTGCTGCAATCATCTCATATTTGGGAATTTCCCCGAGTAAATATGGGAGTTCCTCTCTGTCTCAACAGGTCAGAACTCCAGCAACACGTGTATACAACAACTTAAAAAGTGGAAATGAAATATTCAAACCAAGTCAAGCTGGTTTAATAAAGGGATTTCCACTCTAATGGACAATTAGATAACAAACATGACAATGTTTTCATCTTTCATGGCAAGAGCGCCGCCCTGTGTATTGTTCCTGGAGGTAAAGATGAGTTTTACAATGTTAAAACCAAGGACAAAAACAGTCCATTTCATAAACTGAAATGCTGGCGTTTATCTTCAGGTGCATACGTGTATTTTGGGTTTCTACTAGAACATGTTTACATGATTTCACGTCCAAAAAACGAGCACCGACAAACCTGCTTAGTTAAGAGTAGGAAAAGATTGTGGGTTGGATTAAAATGACACCGGACGTGCTGTAACTAAAATACGGAAGTTACAAATAAATCAACTTCAGGACATGAACAGCAGTCTCCTGAGCGAAAGTCCTGTGTTTTTTGCTGTAACCTCTCGTCTCCAGGTTGTCTCACGTCAGAGGACATTTGCATAAAGATGAATCTTTCTGGGTCATGCTGCTGGGAGGTGCCAGGCAACTATTTTATAGCTTCTATTCACAGTGAATGACAGCCTGTTGTGCCTCTAGTGTTTGAGTCTGCATGAAAAAGGGATTTCCTCTTCAACTTCTGTCAGAGTTGTTACATGTCAACTTTTCTATTGCTCTTATCTTTTACTCCTCAGCTGACAGTTGAACTTCTCATTTAAAGGGTACTAGATGAAAGCTGTTAAACTGCTCTCAGTCATAAAAACTTCAACATTTCAACTGTTGTACTTTATAACCCATTTTCGGCCACTTGTTTGTGCCTTTCTGTCTACTATCCAATTAGAGAAATTTGCTGCGTCAGACTACCACAGACTGGCTCTGCAGAAGTTGGAAGCATGTCCAGATGCCATGGAAAGCCTGGGGGCTCCGCCTTTAAAAGTCTACAACATCCATCTGACAGACAGAAAGAACCGCATCGATCAGTCTACAGCACAGGTACTGTGTGTTTTAGGAAGACATCAGAATGTGTTATCCTGTGTTCTGTGTCAATAGAACTGTTTTGACTAAACAGTTGCCCCATCCATGCGTCGCTGTGCAAATGTTTGTTTGGCAATCTTGTTCTTGTAAAATGTCCTAAACTTCCAAGTTGGATCATTACTGCATGGGAACAGGCCGCGGGTCAATAACTCCTTTTATTGCTTTTTAATTTCTTGGCTAGTTGGGCTCTTAAGCTACACTCATGTCCTCTTTGAATATGTGTTAAGTGTTACTACTGTTGTGGGAGCATGTCTTTCATATGTTGTCCACTGTGAGCTGTTAGGACTTGTGTATCTTTTGTTATTGTGCATGGACGACCAAACTAGTTTCCACTCTAATAAAGTTATCAGTCGAACATGAAATCGGTGTGGGACTCAGATGATGGGCAGCTGTACCATACAATGCTGTGTACAGCTCTGATATCTGTCTGCACTTGCAGATGAATTTGAATTTGCATTGTGTTTGCAGATAAAGATCCCTGTGACTGGGTCAGAAACTGGAGGTTATCTGTATACTTCTTCAATCAGAGACCCTGATACCAACAGGTGAGTACATTCTGTTCTATTCTGAGTTGCAGTTTTTCTCATTCGCTTTGGGACCCTATTTAAACAATCTATAGCGCATGGTTTAAAGTGCACTTAGGGCGTGTCCAACTCCACTTTTGCTAGTTAGGCGGCGCATAACCTCGGTGCAAAGGGGTTGTATTTAGTCTCTTAATTAACAGGTGTGTTTTGGGCGTAACAGGAATTCAACCAATCAGAGTGGCATCTCCCTTTTAAAAGCCAGGTGCGCCTGCACATTGGTGCATTGCTATTTAAAAGGGCAGATTCAATATATTGGAGAAGCGAGCCATTTTCTTAAGCCCCCAGGAAGAGCGTTGGGCTTTGATGCAAATGTTCGTAGTGGCCAAACGGCGGTACTACAACTTCCATTGGGAAAGAGACATCTGTAACTCAGCAGATAATTTTTTTTTTAGGTAAATCAACTCCCCAGTATGAACACTCTAATAGTCCTTATTTAAATCATTAGGTCCTAAAAGTAAAAAAATGCACTAATAGCTGAATCCATGAATTCATTTTATGATAATAAGCACTAGGCTAAATATGATAAACATATATATAAGATGATGAAAACTTTATTACAGTCTGATGCAACCCACGGCTGAGTGAAATCCTACGGAGATCAACAACGCATTCCATTTGTCCCTCCCTGCAGGTGGAGTCTGAAACTGGCAGTGCTGCAGCTCAGGGAAGGACGGACCATCGACCTGCTGAATCCTCCGTCACCACCCGGAGCACCAACCCAGGCAACAGAGTACACAGAGGGGCTGGACACAGGCCTCTGGCACTGATCACCTCCATGTAGCCTTCTGATGAGAACAATGAAAGTGGAAGTTGTGCTGCTCCAACAGCTGTTGAGTAGACGTCTAATTAAGCAAAATAATATGGAGCTACGTTTATTTACCAAGCGGCAAATCCTCAACTCCAGCACAGACAGTGTGTCTCAAAGGTTTGGTTTTGATTAAATAATGTGATGGAGGCATGTTGTTGCACTGACTGTTGTGTTGCTCTGTTAAGTCATTGCTAGACTTTTCTTTTTTAATTAATTTCCTTTCAGATTGTGATGTGCCATGGGTCCACACATGCAAGAGAAGGGATCTCATTTATAAAACAGTGCGTGGATCCACACTAAATGTTTGTGTACGTACTAATGAATAAATGAATAAATGAATAAATGAATAAATGAATGAATGAATCATTTATTTTCGTAACCCATCCCTCATGGGATTATTCAGACACATTAACCAACAACAAAACAAACAAACCTTCCGGCATGTTAGCCCACCGTCATCTAACAGCACATTACATCAGCATCATCCAGACATATAAACATCATCCAGATATAAATGCACACGTGAACCTCCCACAAATAATAATCCAGGATACATCCCACAATGACAATACAACAAACTGATAAACACTCTGAGAGCGCAGACCTCCGCCAAGCTGCCCGAGTACGATTCTCTCTGCAGGCAGAAGGAAAGAGGCATGGTGACGCGTCATGAACGCGTCATCAGATACATGTCTTAAAGCCTGTGGTGTTAATCCACAGGCTGAGCGGAGTTATTAAAAAAAATTCCTGAAGCTTGATAATGATCCGGATCACCACCAAAATCTAATGGATTGTTCATTGTGCCACACCCCACCCCTCCAAAAAACGTCATTCAAATCCATCACAGACTTTTGGAGTAATCCTCCAAACAGACAAGCCAACAAACCAACGCCGGTCACAACAATCACAGCTCCCGAAGCACAAGACACATACACAAATCCAATCATGACAAAAAGGCAGAAGAGTCTGAGGAATTTATATATCGTATGTTGCTTTTCTTATCCCATCTCATGATTTAGAAATAAATTCAGAAAATACAAACACATTATCAAGAAGATATTCAATTAAGGCTACAGTCCTGTCATTTCACAGTGGTAAATCTGCATCAGGTTGTGTGAATTCATGATTTTGAAATACAAAAATATTCAATCATCAAATCAAACATGAAATTGTTAGCTTAATTCATATACAATCATTTACCGTTAACTGGCTGGTGATTTATCTGTTCGGATGTCTTCCATATCATGATATTTGTATCTATAATTTGGCTTTAGTGTGTGTAGCATCACAGCTCAGGTGAGTTCTGTAGAACTCCTGGATCCTCTTCCACAGGACGACTTCAGCTGCCGCGTGGGACTTGGGCACACCCCCCCACGCGACAGGCATGTTTACAACCCCATGAAAACTGGAGGGGCAGTAGGGTCCGTAAGGCGGCTCTAAGTAATGTCCCGCTCCGGGGTAACACACACTCTCAAAGTTGTCCTTCCCATGACGCTTCAGTCTCTCCTCCATCATGTCCACGTAAGCTTTGCTGTCCCAGTTGAGGTCGTCCTCTGATGACACAAAGAGGAAACGTCCCTTGGCCTGTTCAATGGGGACCAGGGTGGCCTTGTTCTCCTCTGCCAGTGGATCATGCATTCCATCCTTGACAATGGCGACCCCTGAATTAGTGGGAATCATCTTCTTGATGTCAAACATTAAAGCAGGGAGGATTTGGCTCTTCTTATAGTGGAGGGGTAGAAGTGTGTTGGCAGAGCAGCCATTAATCCACACTGTGGCATCAACATCTGGCAGGTAAGAGGCTATTGAGAGCGCAAGATCTCCACTTTTTGAAATGCTTATTACGCCAACACCTTTACTGCCCACCTGTGGAAAAACATACAAACTATTGGCTGCTCTTTTTTAATATTACTTGTGATGCCCAAGTGATGGTATTATAAATAACACCGTACAAACTAGCAAATGTGTCCCAAAAAAAGAGATTTGGACAGTACTGTTCAAACCACTCACCTTGTCTTGTTTTTTTAAAAACTTTATTGCTTCCTCAAAATAATCCAGATTGACCACTTTGATGTACTTCGGCATGTCATCATGACCGTACAGCGCGACGGTCAGAACCACAAATCCACGGCTGGCTAGCAGAGAGGCCCTTTTCTCTGACAAACCACCACCAAAAGTGTACAGATCCAACACAGCAGGGAACGGACCTCCTCCTGGATCAAAACACATGGTTTGTATCTTATTCAGGATATGACACTTACATGGAATATGAAAATAATCCAAATATAATATCTTCATTGTATTGAAGACTTGATGTGTTTTTAAAAGGTTCGATGTACCTGATAAACAGCTTTATCAGGCTGTGTGGTCACACAAGCAATACGGGTTAGTAGAATAAATTCACTGTAGTTTTTGTCTCTGTTAATAATAATCAAGACAAAATAATGCCAGTATTTTCCTTTAACTTTACTAACTGAATAATTTGAAGCATGACAGAGACATAGACCAACCTGGGGGAGTAAACAGTACTCCGCGAATATTCCCCTCTTTGACGGGGAGCCGGCTGACCCCGTTTCCTATCAGAAACCTCTCATTGGTCGCCTCTGCCAGCATCCTGCCCTCCTCCTCCTCCTCATGCACAGAGAACTTCACAACGTGCGGGGTTAGTGAACTTGTTTTTTGCAACCTTCTGTGCAAGGAGTCCGCCTTCATGGACCACAGCAGACCCATGGGTTCAATCCCGGTGTAACTCCCACCGAGAGAGTTGTCTCTCTGCAGATCGATCTCCCCGCTCCCATCAGCCTTGTAGGTGGCCGAGGAGCTGAACACCACTCCCTTCTCATCAGTCGATCTGGCTCTCATGGTGATCACCTGTCTCGACCTCAGCCCGGCCACCTTCACCTGAACGGGGTCATCAAACATGCATCTGGCTCTCGGCAGCAGCCTCAGTCTGACTTGGGAGGACATCTCTTCTGAAACATATAAAAAAAACGTAGAAAATACAATGCATTATTAAAGATTAAATCATCAGACATCATCTACTGGCAAACACAAAGGCGCAGAACAAAACAAAATGCTATCTGGCTCCAAATCGACAGTGCACCATAGCAGATTATTTAAGCATGGTTACTGATCTACAATTAAAAATAACCTTAACAAAGTACAACCTGGCTGCAGGTAGAGCACATGCTGTGCTCTCACATTAACCTTGAGTGAGCCTGAAATAGAGCTACACTTCCTCATCACATGTGAGAAATATAAAAACATCAGGGAAAAATGTATTTCAATAAAATGTATTTAACTAGTCCTACTGGGGAGGAAGAGCTGGGTGCTGGCAGCAGTCTATGTTGAAAAAGCAAAAATGATTGGTGGTAAACAGTTATATTGTTTTCCAGTGTGGAAGAAGTATTCAAATATTAAAAGTAGTAATACTATAGTGTACAAATGTGCTGTTACAAGTCCTGCATTCAAAACGTACAAATGTGTTGGCATCAAAATCTACTTAAAAAGTACTCATCATGTCTCATATCACAAAGAAAGTCTTTGACTTGTAGGACTTTATGTATTATGGTTTATTTTATGGATGTTAATGCAATGTAATTACTGTTAACTTTTTAAACATTTAAATACACGTATGCTTAAGCAATACGTACAGTGTTGTGTCATGCAAATAGGAAGTAAGTAAGTACAGCTTTATTTATATAGCACCTTTTAAAACAACACAAAGTGTAACAAAGTGCTTCACACACAAATGAAACATCAAACAATGATGTAAACGAGGAAAAATTACAAAATGAAACAGAAACAATGAAAAACAGACAAACACACAGAATAACAAATAAAGACATTTGAATGGAATTGATAAGAAAATAGTACAACAATAATTATGTTGTCATATATAACATCTTCTTTCATACCTCATTAATCATCTCAGGACCCCTCGGATTTATATTGTGACCCTTTTGAAGTGTAACACACAGTTGTGACGTGTTAACGTGTTATAAAGTCCTGTAACGACCTCCACCTTCGGTGTGCTGCCTCATTAAAGACGCACTTTGTGTCCTACAGGACAACACTGACTGGGACAAACCATAGGTGGTAGGAAACAGGGACCAACGTTAGATAAATAGTTGCATTTCTGCCTGAGATTTACAATAAAGTTACATTATCTGTTTGTAACCAGTTAAAATATATTGGTTGACTTCTTCATGAACGAAATAATAGTTTAATGGAGCAGCAACACATGTTGTAGTTTGAGTTTATTATGTAAGTTCTCCCCTTCTTATGCTATACATTATATGACGTATGGTTGCTACGTTACCGTAGTCTGGACAGACGTAGAAACGGAACGGTAGAACCATCGCTTACCTTCGAGGAGTTGACGGTTGATCTTGACGGTTGTTGTTCGTCCAACCGGATGTTTATCTTGATCCGTTGTAACTTTAAAACTGCTCTGACCAAAGTCTGGTCACCATAATGAGTCTAGAAGGTAACCCGCAAATTGAGAAATTCTTGAAACACTCGCGAGACTAACTGCACGACGGCCTATCCTAACCTCAACTACTCGACTTAACCATCTCGCGAGAGTTTCTCAACTCGTGGGTTACCTTCTAGACCACCACCCTCAGTAAACAAGGTAACAGGAAGTTCAAGCTCCTTCGCAATAAAAGTCTTACAACGGCTAATCTGCAGAAAATCTTTATTTATGCAACACAGAAGGGAAATTTGTTTTTCTGTTGGCAATTTAATCTCAGGAGTGTATTATTGCACTCTCAATTAGGTGTAATTGGCATTACAAATGTGCTACTTTATTTTATTTTTTATTACAATGCATCTACAACAGTCAAAGCAAAGACTGAGGTCAAAGGTCACAGGGGAGGATGTTCACATTGCTAAATGCATAGATATAAAACAGTTTTATATCTATTGGCAGAGGTCTCACTCTGCCATTTTATGGTTAACTAAAAAAGTTATATATTAAATTAATTATAAAAGTGAAGTTTGGGCCATTGTTTTGACCATTAAGATGTGATTTTTCCCAAGCATAATATATAACTGAATTACAAATATCATTTGACACATGATAAACAATAAGAGCCTACCATTATATTGTTTGTGTGTACACACTGACAGCTGTTGTTGCCTGTTGGGCTGCAGTTTGCCATGTTATGATTTGAGCATATCTTTTATGCTAAATGCAGTACCTGTGAGGGTTTCTGGATAATATTTGTCATTGTTTTGTGTTGTTAATTGATTTTCAATAATAAATATATAAATACATTTACATAAAGCAGCATATTTGCCCACTCCCATGTTGATAAGAATATTAAATACTTGACAAATCTCCCTTTAAGGTACATTTTGAACAGATAAAAAATGTGCGATTAATCGTGATGGACTATGGACAATCATGCGATTAAATATTTAAATCGATTGTCAACCCCAGTATTTCTGTATTTTATAGTATTGTGTTATACTGTAGATCTTGATGAAGCATTGTATTGATATTATTAGGCCACCTATTTGTGATAACCTGATGAAAACTAGCTCTCTAGCTAACTCTGGCATATTTACATTGAGGTGGTGACTGTAATGTTGATTAATGTGCACGGTCCCTGGTAAATAAATAAAATATATTTAAAAAAAGAAATTAAAAAATATGAGATAAACACAAGTTTTGGACTTACTAAGGCTGCAACTATCTATCAACTAATCACTTAATCATTTGTCAATTAAAGTGTAATTTCAAAGAGCCCAAAGTAACGTCTTCAAGAGTCTGTGTTGTTTGACTGACCAACAGTGCAAACCCCCAAAAATATGTAATTAAAAATGATACAAAACAGAAAAGCAGCAAATTCTCACATTGAAGACGCTGGAACAATATTTGTTGTTATTGCTTAATTAATAGAAATTAATTAATTATCAAAACAGATGCTGAATAATTTTCTGTCGAATGACTAATAGATTTAAGTATTATTAGACTGTGAAAAAATGCAAAAAGATGGTTGTTATACGTATGACTTACTACATAATATAGACATTAATCCAATTATATAAATACATACTTGTAATTTTGACACAATGAGAGTTTCTATCATTTTTAATACTAAATCTCTTTTTTCGGAGCAGGAATGGGATCTAAGATCATGTATCATTTTGCTCTGACTCTAAATCTTTTGTGACGGCAGCTGATGTATTATTGATCATTTTTTATTTTAATTTAGCACCAAATCTTTGTAACAAATGGCATCAACCCAAACATTGCTGCAATAATTTATGAGAAATAATAGAGCATGGGGATGGCCATCACAAATGTATATCATCATGTTCTATGCTCTTATACACTTTCAAAATTTATTTTAATTAATTAATTCATTCATATTTCTTAATGACTAGAACAACTTGACACAGTGCTGAGCTGCACCTCAAATTAATCTTCAGGTTCACAGCTTTCAGATGATGTACACCACTTCTATGTGACATCTACTGCTGACTTTTTATCTAACGCTGAACATCCCGTCCCCCACTCCTAACCCTAGAAAAAATGGGGGTGGGGGGAATGGAAAGGGATTAAGTAAAAGTACAAATGTTTTTGGCATCAAAATATACTTAAAAGTTCTCATTATGCAGAACATTTCAAAATAATACATATATTATTGAATTATAATTATTGATGCATTAATATCAATGTTGCAGCTGGTAACGGTGGATTTAATTTGAATTTATATACTACTGGGATTAAAATAATACATCATAATTTATTAGATTTATATTTTCTATTAATAATCTTAAAAGTAACTAAAGCCGTCATATAAATGTGATGGAGTAAAAAGTACAATATTTGCCTCTGGATTGTAGTGAAGTAGAAAAAGAAAGAAAAAAAACTAAATTGAAAAACTCAATTAAAGTACCTCAGATTGAATATACTTAGCTAGTTCATTTCCACCACTGTTGTTTATCTAGAACAGATAAAAATCTTGTTGAAAATGAAATACGGTGTTAAAATATATGAAGCAGGAGACACAGGATGCTTTGAATTGAGCATTATTGTGATTTAATTCACTATGTCTTATATCACAAAGAAAGTCTTTAAAAATGCAGACTAGAATTTCTGTATATAAACTGTACACAAAAAGCAAGGCACTATACATTCAGAGCTGCTGTTTCTCTTTCTCGTACAAGTCAAACCTTTAAAATTACAACTCTTACATCTCAGTAAAGTCCACAGTCACTTCAGCAGTTTCACACAATCGAGCGACACGAGCTCCCTACGTGGCCTGACAGCATCCAGACACTGTAGACAAAAAAAACTTTCCTCACAACATCTGACGTGACAGGATTTGTTTTTACATAGATACACACACATTTACACAAATAAACATTACACAAAAACATTATATACAATCGCACACACACACACACACACGTACATACATACACAACCATAGCATGGCACTCTGACACCAAGCGTCCTAGTGTGCACATTTTTCATTCGTAAGTCCACGAGTGGTGACGTTAGTGTTTGGAGGAGACTCCAACTACACACAAACACCATGTATGAACCAAAGCAAGGTGTTTTTTACCTGCTCTTAAATGACAAAGTTGAAAGGTGAAACATGACTATAAGCAAAGGCGAGTGCATCTCCAGTCTCATCCTTCATGTACGTTTTCTTCAGCTTCAGATACTTTCTATCCCAATGTCCTCGCGTGTTGCCACCAAAACAGGTTTATGTGACATTTCCTGTTTCTCCATCGCAACGCCACCTTTTTTTTGTATCTGCTTCCATCTTTGATTTAAAAACCTTCCTTTAAAACAGTCCTTTGGACTTCTTTAAGTTCACTTGCTTCCACCCTGGTAAACCTTCGTATTCCTCTCTCTTCATTTCCAAAGCTTTCTGCAAGTGGAAAGAGAAAGACACGTGCGGTTAATTAATCAGGAAGATGATGACACGGGGAATTCAACTTGAATTTCAAAGGGAAGTATTGATGTTTTTCCTGTAACTGATAATAGCTGTGGAGCTGTCAACCATTGGTCTCTGTAACTACTAAAGAAAAACACAACAAATACAATTTTATGATCTGTAGGAATGTGTTTTTTTTTCACCTAAAAGAAGCTGTAATTCTTTCAAATTGCAGTAAATCTTGTTTACTTCTTTCAAAGTGAGGATTTTTATGCTTAACAGTCTTTAAAACATGTCTGACTATTTTAACTAGGACTATGAAAGCACCAAGAAATATCAGCAGATGAAGATCTGAGGGCTGAAACATGTTAAATACAGGGTTCGTACAGATTTTCAAAATAAAATTCAAGCACTTCTCAAGGTAGCTAAACAAAAGATTTCTAGACTCTCGAAGCCTTTATCACCGCATCTAAATTGCTGCTATAAATGAAATTGCGAAAAATAAAGTTTACAGAATTCCTTTATACCCACAGCAATCAATGTATATCAACACTTTTTCTAAAGATTATTTTTGGGGCTTTTTGCCTTTATTTGATAGTGATAGTCATGAAAGGAAAAAATGTTTGGTTTACATGAGTGATTGTGTAGATTACTGGTTCCCAACCTTGGGGTCCTGACCCCCACTAGGGGTCACCAAAGCTTCACAGGAGGGTCATTTGGGATTTTAAGGGATGCAAGACAACTTAAAAAAAATATATTAGCCAATATCTCAGCATTTAATTAATTTCTGTGAAGAAAACTAAATAAAATTGTTATTTTTATTTAAGATATACACCGATAAGCCATAACATTATGACATCATGGGCACCCTGACCGGTCTGCGGCTACACAGCCTCGTACGCAACAAACTGCGATGCACTGCGTGTTCTGACACCTTTCTATCAGAAAGGTCAGCAGTTTGAGCTCCAGTAGCTCTTCTATTGGATCTGACAACACGGGCCAGCCTTCGCTCCCCACGTGCATCAATGAGCCTTAGTTCTGACCCTGTCACCGGTTCACCGGTTTTCCTTCCTTGGACCACTTTTGGTAGGTCCTGATCACTGCAGACCGGGAACATCCCACAAGAGCTGCAGTTCTGGAGATGCTCTGACCCAGTCGTCTAGCCAGCACTATGTGGCCCTCGTCAAAGTCGAGTTGGAGTTAATGAGTGAAGTATTAATTGTTATGGCTGATCGGTGTAAACGGGTAAAGGGCACGGTGAAGACCTGAACACAAATTATATTCACAGAGCTTTCCCTCTCTGTTAAACAGCCTCGTCCTGCATTAGAAAAGTACGTAATTAAAACAACACAAAAATCTAATAGAACTATGGCCGAGCGTCAGGGAGAAGAAAAAACTGAATTTGTCAAAAAAAGAAGCCTATTAAGTATTCATTATTGTTTAAAAAAAACAAAAACATAATACAGACAGAATTATATTAAAAGTTACTATAAATAACAGAAAACTCATCTCTGATGCAATATTCACTGGAAATAATCTGCACAAAATGCATTCAACTGTTGAATATAATATGAAATATCCATAAAATAAGTCAGGGGTTGTCAGTTTACTCAAAGATAGAAAAGGGGTTCCTTAAAGAAAAAGGTTAGGAACGAGGACGATGAAGATGAAACACCAGATTATGTTGAAAATTTAGTAGTACATTCAAATTCAAGCATATTATTAACCATGAAAACATAACGGTTGAACGAACCCTGTAAATAAAATGAGTGAAAGTGGTTTCTTGGTTCTCTCACAGTTTAAATTAAGTTTCAGATTATTCATATTAAAGTGGATCATGAGGGGTTCTATGAGGAAATAAAGCACATGTGGACTTCTCTGGTACATGTTTTTTTTTTTTTTAAATTCACAGTTTCTGTAATAATATACTTTATAATAAAATACTGGGCTATATGACAGCCAACACACTGGTGTCATGTTAATGCATCTAGCACTCTGTGGGTTGTTACAAGGACAGTTTAGTTGTTTCAGTGTTTTTCATGCCTCCACTTTGTGCTCCACAGACAGACAGACGGTGAGTCAGACTGCAGTGTAGCTGACGGTGAATCATGAGTGCATCTATTTGAACTAAGAGGAAACAGTCTCAGGTGGAAGGTGTGTGTGAAGAGAAGAGTATAGCAGCAGCAGAGAAGTGTACAGCGGTGTGGCGTAGTCGAGTACAGACACCTTTTAAAGAGACGAAGAAAAGAAGAAGGCTGCACAATTAAATGTCTAAATTATCACCGTGATATTAATTTCACAAAAAGTGTTTGAACACCTCATTTACAACCTCAGTTGTTCATATTAAGGAAGTTTGTTTAAAAACGAGGGTTAAATGGAAGCTATAAAATAAAGAAACAGATAAAAAATAAGAAATTTAAAAAATAAAACTTCTCCTTCTCCTCAGCCGGAGCCTCCCACTACTGGAACAATCGTCCCATTGAATTAAGAGACAGCATTAATTACCTAACCTTTAGACATAAACACAAGGCATGGCTTAAAGTAAACCAACCGATTTAACGCATTAGTATTAATATTAGGCAGCTGGTCATAATGTTCTGGCTGATCGGTGTATATCAGTGGTATGGTGAGGTATATAATGAGTCCAGCAGAGGGAGACAATGAGAGTCTCCAGTCAGCCAGACACTGTGGTGTAGCAGTGAAATTACGTTCATTCTAGAGTGAGTTTTTCCCTTCATCCTCATGCTAAAATCAACTGTGAATCCACATTTTAAAGCTGGTACTTTAAAATAAACTAATCCCCATGGGGAATTAAATCTTCTTCATTTAACACATCGAAACACCCCGTTGACAAACACGCAGCCATAAACCGGAGAGGCCCGAGGGCACATGGCTGTGATGATGTCGACTCTGACAACACTCTGGTTTCCAGCTGTCATTTTGCCAGATTTTTTCCTTCTTTGTGTTTTGGATTATTGCAGATAAATAAACTCTGTGGAAAGTTTGCTCCAGTTGGTGGCATGGCTTGGTTGTGGCTCGACTGTCAATATGGCGGTTGGGTCACAAACTTTCTCATTTTACAGCTCAACGGTACACTAAAATATGTTTATGAAAACAGAAAAGAAAGTCATTACAATAACAGAATATTGATTCATATTGATCAGCGCTGCCTAGTTTGACCGTCTGATCGGAGTTCACGAGTTTTGTGAGCAGTGATTGACAGCTGCCCAGAGACTGCTCCGCTCTGATTGGTTGTTTTTGTTTGGGGGAGGTGAAATCTCGCCATTAGGAGCGGTGGATTTTTTTTCAGATTATCTGTCTCATGCACTACTGTCAGGATATAATGACAGTTTTATCAAAATAACTTTTTATCATATTTGCTCAAAGTTACCAAATGCAGCTTTAACGTCATTTCATGAAAAGCTAAGTAATAGTTAAAATACGCTGTTTTAAATTTGATCAAAGGTTGAAGTTAAAGTGAACGTTATCCACAACTCACTTCTCCACAAATATTGCTTTGTGCTTTTAGTTGTAGCGTTACACAGAAATGGGATGTTAGCTAATCAGACATTCTGAATGAAGAATTCCCTTCATCAGTGCCTCTTTAACCCGTTTAGCTCACATCCTCCACGTCATATTGTGCACCTATTTAACAATATATGCAAAAGATGTTTCATCATCATCAATTTCTTCCTGTAAAACAAAATATGAAGTGTGCTTACATAAGCTAGTAAGAACCAATAATATCATGACATCTATTCATAAATCAATCTGCAACTTTTAGTGACAAGGGAGGTGTGTGTGTGGAGCCACAGTCCTCTGTAGCTCCGTACTGAGCTACATTCTAACGCTGCGTTGGCACCAAACGCAGAGTGATTTTTCGCCTTGTGTTATTCACGTGAGTTTGTCTGCCGTGTTCATTCGCGGAGGGGCTTACCTCCATGGATACCAACAGTTTCATCAACCAGGACCGAAATAACCACTATAGCTGCTCTGTACATGTTGAGGAAGTCCCAGACATGTCGGACGACCAAACGCCTTTGTGTCTGGGTTCGTAACATCATCTGGCGGCGCTCGGTGAAATTTCAGACACGTGTCCGTCTGTGCAGCTTTACAGGGAAGGAAGTAAAGATGAGGGTTTCCACCAGTCAACTGCAGCAGCTCGCCATCTTCACCACCCTGCTGACCGGGGGTGGGATCGGCACCATGTACTATCTGCTGCAGAGTGAGTACAAATGAGCTGTGTGTGTGTGTGTGTGTGTGTGTAAAGATACATTATAGGCCTACCAACCAGGTTGACTGATGTAAACAAAAAAAGGAAAAATCAAACAACTAAAAAAAGACGTGAATACAGAGTTGTGTTTCTCAGGTTCCACTGGCTGCACTCAGGTCATGACATGAGGTGATGAATTTTGCTGCAATCATCTCATATTTGGGCATTTCCCCGAGTAAATATGGGAGTTCCTCTCTGTCTCAACAGGTCAGAACTCCAGCAAACACGTGTATACAACAACTTAAAAAGTGGAAATGAAATATTCAAACCAAGTCAAGCTGGTTTAATAAAGGGATTTCCACTCTAATGGACAATTAGATAACAAACATGACAATGTTTTCATCTTTCATGGCAAGAGCGCCGCCCTGTGTACTGTTCCTGGAGGTAAAGATGAGTTTTACAATGTTAAAACCAAGGACAAAAACAGTCCATTTCATAAACTGAAATGCTGGCGTTTATCTTCAGGTGCATACGTGTATTTTGGGTTTCTACTAGAACATGTTTACATGATTTCACGTCCAAAAAACGAGCACCGACAAACCTGCTTAGTTAAGAGTAGGAAAAGATTGTGGGTTGGATTAAAATGACACCGGACGTGCTGTAACTAAAATACGGAAGTTACAAATAAATCAACTTCAGGACATGAACAGCAGTCTCCTGAGCGAAAGTCCTGTGTTTTTTGCTGTAACCTCTCGTCTCCAGGTTGTCTCACGTCAGAGGACATTTGCATAAAGATGAATCTTTCTGGGTCACGCTGCTGGGAGGTGCCAGGCAACTATTTTATAGCTTCTATTCACAGTGAATGACAGCCTGTTGTGCCTCTAGTGTTTGAGTCTGCATGAAAAAGGGATTTCCTCTTCAACTTCTGTCAGAGTTGTTACATGTCAACTTTTCTATTGCTCTTATCTTTTACTCCTCAGCTGACAGTTGAACTTCTCATTTAAAGGGTACTAGATGAAAGCTGTTAAACTGCTCTCAGTCATAAAAACTTCAACATTTCAACTGTTGTACTTTATAACCCATTTTCGGCCACTTGTTTGTGCCTTTCTGTCTACTATCCAATTAGAGAAATTTGCTGCGTCAGACTACCACAGACTGGCTCTGCAGAAGTTGGAAGCATGTCCAGTTGCCATGGAAAGCCTGGGGGCTCCGCCTTTAAAAGTCTACAACATCCATCTGACAGACAGAAAGAACCGCATCGATCAGTCTACAGCACAGGTACTGTGTGTTTTAGGAAGACATCAGAATGTGTTATCCTGTGTTCTGTGTCAATAGAACTGTTTTGACTAAACAGTTGCCCCATCCATGCGTCGCTGTGCAAATGTTTGTTTGGCAATCTTGTTCTTGTAAAATGTCCTAAACTTCCAAGTTGGATCATTACTGCATGGGAACAGGCCGCGGGTCAATAACTCCTTTTATTGCTTTTTAATTTCTTGGCTAGTTGGGCTCTTAAGCTACACTAATGTCCTCTTTGAATATGTGTTAAGTGTTACTACTGTTGTGGGAGCATGTCTTTCATATGTTGTCCACTGTGAGCTGTTAGGACTTGTGTATCTTTTGTTATTGTGCATGGACGACCAAACTAGTTTCCACTCTAATAAAGTTATCAGTCGAACATGAAATCGGTGTGGGACTCAGATGATGGGCAGCTGTACCATACAATGCTGTGTACAGCTCTGATATCTGTCTGCACTTGCAGATGAATTTGAATTTGCATTGTGTTTGCAGATAAAGATCCCTGTGACTGGGTCAGAAACTGGAGGTTATCTGTATACTTCTTCAATCAGAGACCCTGATACCAACAGGTGAGTACATTCTGTTCTATTCTGAGTTGCAGTTTTTCTCATTCGCTTTGGGACCCTATTTAAACAATCTATAGCGCATGGTTTAAAGTGCACTTAGGGCGTGTCCAACTCCACTTTTGCTAGTTAGGCGGCGCATAACCTCGGTGCAAAGGGGTTGTATTTAGTCTCTTAATTAACAGGTGTGTTTTGGGCGTAACAGGAATTCAACCAATCAGAGTGGCATCTCCCTTTTAAAAGCCAGGTGCGCCTGCACATTGGTGCATTGCTATTTAAAAGGGCAGATTCAATATATTGGAGAAGCGAGCCATTTTCTTAAGCCCCCAGGAAGAGCGTTGGGCTTTGATGCAAATGTTCGTAGTGGCCAAACGGCGGTACTACAACTTCCATTGGGAAAGAGACATCTGTAACTCAGCAGATAATTTTTTTTTTAGGTAAATCAACTCCCCAGTATGAACACTCTAATAGTCCTTATTTAAATCATTAGGTCCTAAAAGTAAAAAAATGCACTAATAGCTGAATCCATGAATTCATTTTATGATAATAAGCACTAGGCTAAATATGATAAACATATATATAAGATGATGAAAACTTTATTACAGTCTGATGCAACCCACGGCTGAGTGAAATCCTACGGAGATCAACAACGCATTCCATTTGTCCCTCCCTGCAGGTGGAGTCTGAAACTGGCAGTGCTGCAGCTCAGGGAAGGACGGACCATCGACCTGCTGAATCCTCCGTCACCACCCGGAGCACCAACCCAGGCAACAGAGTACACAGAGGGGCTGGACACAGGCCTCTGGCATTGATCACCTCCATGTAGCCTTCTGATGAGAACAATGAAAGTGGAAGTTGTGCTGCTCCAACAGCTGTTGAGTAGACGTCTAATTAAGCAAAATAATATGGAGCTACGTTTATTTACCAAGCGGCAAATCCTCAACTCCAGCACAGACAGTGTGTCTCAAAGGTTTGGTTTTGATTAAATAATGTGATGGAGGCATGTTGTTGCACTGACTGTTGTGTTGCTCTGTTAAGTCATTGCTAGACTTTTCTTTTTTAATTAATTTCCTTTCAGATTGTGATGTGCCATGGGTCCACACA